>NC_088416.1:25721315-25819876 GCF_034236695.1 Oncorhynchus nerka | reverse complement strand
ATGTAATTGCGATTGGCCAAACATTTATATATTTTTTAGGTGCAGTGAAATATGTTATTTTACAAGGTCAGCCATAGTATTACGGCGCCCTTCAATGCCTTGTTCAAGGGCACATTGACAGATGTTTCACCTTGTCGGCTCAGGTATTCAAACCAGCGACTTTCCGGGTTACTGGCCCAACGTTAACACGTCTGTAATTTGTGCTCAAAATACTTATTGAGGCCTAAACAGGAATGCAGAAACGACAAGACACCTAAGCAGAAATGCAATATAATCTGTCAAAAAATAAATGTTTTGTTAACGGCAGTGTGTGTTCTGTGCTGTTGCCAATGTGTTCTTAGAGGCACAGATGGTTTGGTCAGCTGAGTTACACCAGTTGTTTTACTGGGTCCTTTAATCTTCTCTGTCGGTGGGTTCTTTGACAGTGGGAGTGGGCTTCAGTCCTACAGCCTGGAGGGAGGAATAAACAAACACCTTTGGGAGAGAGGAGAGAGAGAGAGAGAGAGAGAGAGAGGAGACAGACTGTTAGTGATGGGGGAGGGGAGAGAGGAGAGGGAGAGTCATGAGACAGGAAATGTAAGCGTGAGATGTATCCTTATTTTCAGACTGTTAATTGCAGAACACTGGGAACAGACGGACTAACATTCAAATTGAATTGCCTTTTCTAGGGGGGGGGATGTTACATTGTTACTGAGGGTACATCGTTATAGAAATACAAATCTGTATTTTAGAATACTGCAGATAAATGTAAGTGTTATCTCTGAGTCTGGGAAAATGCACCCCAGAAAAGCTAACGAGTTTGAACTGCTCTACGGTATTGATAAGGATAGTCAGTACATTTGTATTGCCTCTACATTTAGGGATATAATATGCATGAGGCTGGTGGAGCTCTCACTATCTTCTTCTTCCCCAAAACCTCAGAGAGAAATGCTTGCCTTGGGGCTTTCATTTGATCAGATATCCTAGGGGTTGTTTCAAAGGCTTTCCAAAATGAATAAGACTCATTACCATTGGGAGTGAGTCAGTGTTGAAAACCAACAGATGTTGTGGATGAAACCTTGACCTGCTTATCCCTAATCATCAGTACCTAGAGACGAACAAAAGCTTGCTCTGTTTTATGTTAAACTATTCTTGAGGTTTGCTGGTGCTAACAATGTCTTTATTACACTAGTGTTGGCTTTCCTGATTAGTAAGTATAGCAAGCAACTATACTGAGCCATATTTAAAACAAAAAATGAAATCTAAAAGCACGAGTTGTGTTTAGTTTGTCTTTGCTTGCTACATCACGGCACAGGCACAGCCAACATAAATAGAACTTCCACCACAGCTAATGAAGTCCCAAATAGTTGTGATTGTTTCGGAAGTAACATGAGCAGAGTGATTTGAGAAGGACAATAGAAATGCAATATGTCATGATGCAATGTTCAAGACACAAATGGTTTGAATGAGCTCTGCTCCTGCCATAGTGTCTATGACATACAGAATGTGTCAGTCAAGATTAGTTGTGGAGGGTGTCTATTGTTTGTTTCCGTGCTCATTGTTTTGTTTGTGACTGAATTGTAGGTTGAGATTAAAAGTGACTGCAGCTGCTGGCTGCTACTTTGTCCCCTGCTGATCATTGGTGGAATTTCATTGTGTGCAGTTTATCTCAGGGTTACATGTTCTGTAGTCTGGGGATGCTGATAGGTGCAGGGCTGCCCAGTTAGTGAAATGAGGTGAAAACAACACCAATAGTAGGAGATTATTTGTTAGTTCACAGGAATTGTGAAATCCATAAATACAGGGTATAAAGTGGTGAAGCGTGGAAAGTTATGGAATTTGTGGATTACAATAATCATCAACCACAACCCAAAGCATTTCTATGAGGCCTAAATTATGATCATTGAGCTAAAAAAAACTATTGTTAAAACAATAAAAATTGGTAACAAATCTGTAGCTCACTAAGCAAATTCAGGATAAGAAAGTCACTTGTATAATGAGGATGGATCTTATTGCATACAGTAGTGACTCCCCACAGACATCAATATATTTGAGTCATTCTTATCCAGAGTGACTGCACACATTTTTGTACTGGTCCCCTATGGGAATCAAACCCAAAACCCTGGCGTTACAAGCTCCATGCTCTACCAACTGAGCCACACAGGACCCTGAGTCAATTTCAATTCCACGTTGGTTCAATAATTTCATTGAAATTACACGGAAACAACGTTGATTCAACCAGTGTGTGCCCAGTGGCTAGAATCAACAAACACAGCAACACACAAGTTGGGTTATTCTTACTTTTCTGCTCTGCCAGGCCCTTATTACAAATGCCAAGCACCTGCCTATAACATCCAGGATATATCACACTCTCCAGTAGCCAGAGCTCAAGGTTCTGTCCAGAGCTCAGTTGGTACAGAAAATGAGTCTCTGGCCTTGGACATCCTGATCCACACAGGAGGACATTCATCCTAGCAGTCATTACAAGCCATATCCATTGTCCATTGCACTTCTGTTGATAGGATTTTGTTCAGTGACTTTAACTAGGCTTTTACTGCCCATTATGGATGAAGAACAAAGGCCGCAGAACATCTAGGCTTTATAGTAAAGAACAGGTATCTGAGGCATGGAGAATGTAGGAGAACATTTGAAATGAAACTGAAACAATGGTGCCTGCTCCCGTGGAGTTTGTAATGTCATACAGCATTGATTTTGTGCTCAGAACAGCGCCGTAAATCTGTAAACAGAATCGTAAATCAATTCAACCCTGAGAGCTATTTCTTAGCCTGAAATTACATCATTATGAGGCATTTTTATTCATGTGACGAAACACCAAGAAACTCACTTTCTCCCTCTGAGAATAAGACAACTATTTAATGTAGCTATCTTTTTAATAATGCATTGCCCCTTGTTATAGACACACTGGCCAAACTGCTCTTTGATAAGCAGGGCTTGTTTTTCCATTCATGAGGGAAATATGGGAGTGAGTGTGTCCATTTCTCAAATGAGAAATCCACCACTATGGAATATTACCTGATACACGCACAGAGTACAATATAAAACACTTGTGTGGCCAGAGGTCTTCACTTGTAGTTTATTTTGTCCAAACGGAGGTCTTTGAGTGTTTGTCTCTGTGGTCAGACAATGTCGATGTCTTCATTTGTGTACGTGGCGGGGTATTGTTTGCTTTGTATTTTTGTAACAGTGGATCTGTTTGTCGAGTCTCTCTGATGTAGTGAGGACGTCATAGTCAGAGAATGTGCAGAGCATGCTGGGAGGTGGCAAAATCAAACACAATATAGAGAGGACAATATGTTCCTAACACACCCATGCACACACAGACTATTTTGTCAAATGTGCATCTGCAGTACTATAATAGTCACTTCCACCAAATGAAAGATTTGTAGACTGTACTTTAGCTCTCGATTTTGTTTCTTCTCTAATCCATTTGTTCAGGTAAAAATATAAAAAATGTCAGGCAAAACTTTAGATCAAATTTCCTCTCCGTGAATATTTCCTCTCTGTAGGTCTGCGTTCCACTGGGGGAGTTATAGAGAGAATCTGCAGGATTAGAAAAATAAGACAAAATAAATCCTTGTGTCCATGACAACTTACAACTCATCTTCGATGAAGAGCGAGGTAAATAAAATCTTTCTCCCCAAGTCAGGACTTGACTGCTCCAACATCTCACCCCTCCCGAACATTAATCCTGGCTCTCCTTGATACCACAGGCCAGCTGTTTGTCCTGTGATGCTCTCTTCTTTTTAAGAGTTACATGTCTTTGAGCGTTGTAGCTTCTCTTGTTTCTATTACAGATGCTGACCAATGTGCCCAAAGGAGCGAAAAGAGAACCACTGAAATCAAGCGAAAATCTGAAAGTAAAATTTGTTTTAGTGTGGCGCAATCAAGGCAAATGCAAGTGGCAGGCGACACCATGGATGTTCGTTGGGGTAGTGTGAATGGAAAATCGGTCATTGTGGGAAGGGTTTGTTGAATCTGACCCTGGCTGCTACAAGACAAGCAAGTGTGAAATTCATATGAAAGGTAAGCAGCTGATAACGCTATACAACAAAGGCAATAATCATCTCTCCCCCTTTTCCCCAATGTTCTTTTCACTACTCTCATCTGCTTATACCTCTTCTCAGTGGCTGTTGTGTGTTTTGTGGCATTTCGCAATCTTCACTATCCATTAAACACATGCTAGCTTTGATCTAAAAAGAACCAAACTTCAGGTTTTTATAACAAAGCACAGCTATTTCCACCACTCTCCATGACTAGAGAGTTTATTTTTTAACCAGACTGGATAAAACCAGACTGGATTGCGGAAGAGGACTCCGTTCAGCTTTGTTTGTTCAAAGCCACTTTCATCTTTGTAATTGTCACCCCTAAGTCTCATCACAAACTGTGATCATATCTGCTAATAGTAAGTGGGCTATTTCTAATGTTTACCAAGCAATTAGGTGCAAATCACTCATGCCTGCGGGGTCTGTTGCTATAGTTACAATAGGATTCTGCAGACTATCATCTGGTCCTCGCATCCTCCAATGGGGTTGCAGTGAAGAAGCTGCAACATGAAGTAAAGATGCACATCTTTCAGCAATCCACTAGTAAGAAACAGAAACAGGTTCATGAGTATAAGAAAGTAATCTAGAGTGGCAAGCAGGCGACTGCGCCCAGTCATGGCGGACCAGAGAAATCAGAACCGACGACACACTCAGCAGGAGAGCCAGGTGAGAGCATCGACCATTTTGAGTCTTAACTGGTTATTGTACGAAAAAAGTACTTTACGGAACAAACAAAAAAACTGTGACAGTAAAACAAGATTAGCCTTAAAATCGAGTCTCCGACCATAAAAGGGAAAAGAGTCATGTCAGTGGGGTGTCAGAATGGATGAAGAGATCGTTGGGATGAAAGCAACAAAACGTAGTCAAAGGCCTCTCAGAATTGTTTTGGTTTCAAATGGCGCGATCATAGAACTCCAGCTGAGCCCTTGTTTACTTATGATATGTTTTTTTGCTCTCGATTTTTGTACATCGGAAGAACGGAAGAACAACAAAGTCGGATTGGTTGGATCAAGTGTTTGTGTCTCTAATACCTTTGTTATCCGTAAAATTTGTGACTGAGACTGTACGGGTGACAACAAATTGGCCTAGATCAATCAAAGTCCTCTAAATCTCATTACTCGGAACATCTGACAGAAAGATGTATTCAATAGACCTATTGAGGAGCTTTGAATTTGGCCTTCCACACATCAAAGGCCTCAGTACTGAGATTAATTTTGTTTGGAATCGCTATTTTTTGGGAGAAAAATTAGAAATGTGGTCAGTGAATGTGCGGCGAGGTAAAGGAGAGCGGCCAATGCTGCTTGTTTTGAGCTGCCCCCCTACCAGGCGGCACATGAGCCTGTCGATATGGCGGTTTGATGTCAGTCAGAAAAGAAGAACCCCCACAACAATCGCAGAGGGGGCCGGGACGGAGAGACAAGAACAGAGTAAGAGAGGGGAGAAAGGAAAGAACCATCGACAGATGAACTCAGTTGTGATTAAAGATGGCGGCTCTGCATACCGCAGACTGCGTAGCGTGGGACGTGATCCACAGCAAGACAATCGGAGCCGTCTGCATTTCAGCAGAACAAAAACAAGCATCGCGTAACAAGGTAAATTCAAATGGAAGTGGTAGTTATGCTGTCTGCACAGCGTTGAACCTTTGAGAGCGATGTCTGCTTTTGCATTGTTTATCGGTCTGTTTCTTTGTCATTTCGAAACAGTTTCCGTTTTTTTCTGTCCCAGATGATCTTACTACTGTCACGGGCCTCCTTGTTTGCCAAGGCAGAGCACATCAATTGTTTTGACTGCTTGAAGTGCATCCCAAGCCCAAAATACTGGGCATAATGACAAGCTTTCATGCCTAATTTCATGTGCATTTGTCCAACCCAACAGATCTTCTATGATCAGAGGACTTTCACCATTGGGTGCATGGCCACCACTGCATGTCTCTTCAGGGTTCCATTCCATAACAAACAAAAAGCAGCCTGAATATGTAGTTATATTATATGCATGTTTCGAAGAGTAGAAACTATAAATAGTAATATAAACTCAAGGCGGCAAATGGTTTAATCCTCTGTGCCTAATCCACTCTTGGGTTTGTTAGTCACGATATATTCAGCAATGACAAAGAACATCAGCAGGACTCCAGAATACATTTTCGGACAGTCTTTTGGGGTATTGCTCTTTTAAGATGTTCAAACACTAAAAAGAGCAGCATATCAATACACCAAAGAGACACTCTTTCTTTTAAGTCCCTTCTATTCAAGTAACTTAATTATTCTTAACCAAAGCTTGACCAAAGCTTGCACTGTGGTTCACAGTATCCTCAGCTGAAGAAAAAAAACTCAGCCGCTGAAAACGTTTGTCTGTGTTTTATTTCATTGAGTCTTGTTCCATACTTTTTTTAATGAGAACCTTGAGACATACATTTTTTTTATCGCTTTTGTTCTTATGCAAACTTAATTTTTTGTGAGTGACATGAAAGCTACTGGTTTTGAAAACATGATACCGCCTTGTGTGTGTACAAAGAAATGGAGCATTCATTTTAATGTATAGATGGGCTATTGTCAAGTGAAGAGGCCTCTCCAGAGATAAGCCTATTTCAAGCAAGGCCTACAAAGGGAGTGAAAATCCACATTGGCAGCTGGAACAAAAGGAAATAGAAAAGAAGAACTGGGGATGTATTAAGTTGTTAAGATTATTCTATGAAAGGAAGCTTGCATCATTCAATTAGATGATTTCAGATTTTTTGTTGTTGATTGCCATCATGTTTTTTATCCTATCACGAAGGAGAGGAAACACAAAACATTCTGATTAATTTGATTTTTAATTCATCGTCATTAGTTTTCATTTTCTGTATTTTAACCTCAAAACCCCATTATTTATCTTGGTTTATCCTGATTCAGTCCAATGATAATGCAAACAAATTAATCACATCAAGTAACAAATGTGAAATTAAGGATTTATTCATGTTTATTAAGAAAAATGACAGTGTATCCATTGTATGTATGCTTTGTCCATCCATCTCTGCATCTTAAAACTGTTCCTAGTGAAGCTAGAATGGTGACAATTACTATTTTACAGTAGTATTGAGTCAGTGCCTATTTCGAAAGATCCCTCTACAGCCAACAGTGGTTCTCCAGAGCAGTGTGAAAGAAAGTCAAAGGAACATCTGCAGGTCTCATTCTGTTCCCTCTCAATCTCAATCGGGCGTTATGGCTGTCATTGCCTGTTTATTGAAAGCTTGAGCCGCATATTATTCAGTCACAGCCATTGAAATAGTTGGAACAGAACTTGAGCATTTTGAATGGGTACATGAATTAGTGACATACAGCTGAGAGATCAGAATGTCATTTGTCTTCGTTCCTGCTGATTAGGATGTAGGAGTGATTGTCCAGCATGTCCACAACGGAAGTAAGAAACTCTGAAATAAAAAGCAATGAATCAAGTAAGTAGGCGTAAGTGTAAAGCACATGTGCACAGTATCCTAAACTGGGTCGTAAAATGCCATACAAAAATAGGAGTTTATGTGTCTGGACTTTTGGCAAAGTGGTATATAGCAGGTTGGGTTGGCAAGCATCATGTACATTCAGATCCCATTCTCAATACTATGCACATTTCTCCAGCAATGAATAATTTGTCACATACTGAAGGAAAATAGAGAAATAACTCTGCAGTCAGTAAATTATCCCAAAAAAGGAGAGAAATTGCAAAAGAAAGGCATGCCCATTGTTGCTTCATTACATTTCAGATGTTATTCTGGGATGTGACCTTTAACATAGTCACTTTCAAACTTGCACATTGGTCGTTTTTCCCCTAACCAATGAGACTTTACTATCTTTAAGCAAACACAGCTCTCAGATGTGCAAATGAGATAAAATGAGTAGGCCCGTGGGAGAGCCCTGAGATTTATTTTGGATTTACAGGAAATATGTCTGGAAAATGAGAAGCTAAGCAATCTTAAGGAGAGGAGGAGGAGATGAAATTGAAATACCACTTGCTATGCAGAAAGCTCATTTCATGTCAATCACAGTCTAAGACAGTGCATGAATCCCCTGCGTGGCCCAGGCTCCATTCTTGTGTGATATAACTCACTGGAGGGATCCCTGTAGAAGCATTTTCATCTGCTGTAGGTGAGCAGATGGCTGGGTCACAGACAATGGAGAACATGAAAGACACCTAGAGGCCTGGTTTAGGTTACCTTATCATCTTCGGCAGCTGTGAATTGCAGGACAGGAAATCAAGTGCGCCATAGCCCATCGGTGGCAAATGTTTAAGCTGCTGTTAATTCAGATATGAACATTTTGACTTCTGGTCTATGAGACACAAATAACGATGGAGTATTCCGTTGCGTGTACCTGTTCGTTCTATTCACTTGTAACACGATGGATCTCAGTTCAGTGAATATCTGACTATGGGCTCAATTCAATCAAGCTCACATTGCAGTGGCATAAACATGCTTTTCCACACTAGGTAGTCCCCCCCCCCCCCCAATTCTATGTCAGATCTGATTGAATCCCAAGTTTTACTTGGTTTTTACCACTAATGCTAAAAGGCCTCATGTTAAATTATAACTAAATTCATAACACGTACTATGTTGACGGTAAAGCAGTAGGGATGATTAATTGTCCATGAATATTCTCTTGCAATAAAGCAGTATGGTGTTTTGCATGCACAGCACAGTAACTTTGTAAACCTTGCACTTTCCACACAGCATGCATACAATGTGTTGATAGTGTACCTACAGATAATACATATTACTTGGACCATTACAATGGATTGAAGGAATCATCCATGGGTATAATATAAACATTGCATTATTGCACCCAAGGGTTTGTCTCCTGATAATTCAGAGAGGAAGACAAATTAAAGCATAGCTGAAACCAAGATATATTCCTCTGTATTGCATCACTTTGCATTGTTTCACGTGTACAGAAAAATCATCAACATTTGAGACATAGTTTAACAAAGGCATTCAAAAGGAAATCCTTACATTTACATTTACATTTAAGTCATTTAGCAGACGCTCTTATCCAGAGCGACTTACAAATTGGTGCGTTCACCTTAAGACATCCAGTGGAACAGCCACTTTACAATAGTGCATCTAAATATTTTAAGGGGGGTGAGAAGGATTACTTTATCCTATCCTAGGTATTCCTGAAAGAGGTGGGGTTTCAGGTGTCTCCGGAAGGTGGTGATTGACTCCGCTGTCCTGGCGTCGTGAGGGAGTTTGTTCCACCATTGGGGGCCAGAGCAGCGAACAGTTTTGACTGGGCTGCGCAGGAACTGTACTTCCTCAGTGGTAGGGAGGCGAGCAGGCCAGAGGTGGATGAACGCAGTGCCCTTGTTTGGGTGTAGGGCCTGATCAGAGCCTGGAGGTACTGAGGTGCCGTTCCCTCACCAGCTCCGTAGGCAAGCACCATGGTCTTGTAGCGGATGCGAGCTTCAACTGGAAGCCAGTGGAGAGAGCGGAGGAGCGGGTGACGTGAGAGAACTTGGGAAGGTTGAACACCAGACGGGCTGCGGCGTTCTGGATGAGTTGTAGGGTTTAATGGCACAGGCAGGGAGCCCAGCCAACAGCGAGTTGCAGTAATCCAGACGGGAGATGACAAGTGCCTGGATTAGGACCTGCGCTGCTTCCTGTGTGAGGCAGGGTCATCTCTGCGGATGTTGTAGAGCATGAACCTACAAGAACGGGCCACCGCCTGATGTTAGTTGAGAACGACAGGGTGTTGTCCAGGATCACGCCAAGGTTCTTAGCGCTCTGGGAGGAGGACACAATGGAGTTGTCAACCGTGATGGCGAGATCATGGAATGGGCAGTCCTTCCCGGGAGGAAGAGCAGCTCCGTCTTGCCGAGGTTCAGCTTGAGGTGGTGATCCGTCATCCACACTGATATGTCTGCCAGACATGCAGAGATGCGATTACCACCTGGTCATCAGAAGGGGAAAGGAGAAGATTAATTGTGTGTCGTCTGCATAGCAATGATAGGAGAGACCATGTGAGGTTATGACAGAGCCAAGTGACTTGGTGTATAGCGAGAATAGGAGAGGGCCTAGAACAGAGCCCTGGGGACGCCAGTGGTGAGAGCGCGTGGTGAGGAGACAGATTCTCGCCACGCCACCTGGTAGGAGCGACCTGTCAGGTAGGAGAATCCAGCGTGGGCCGCGCCGGGATGCCCAACTAAGAGAGGGTGGAGAGGAGGATCTGATGGTTCACAGTATCGAAGGCAGCCGATAGGTCTAGAAGGATGAGAGCAGAGGAGAGAGAGTTAGCTTTAGCAGTGCGGAGGGCCTCCGTGATACAGAGAAGAGCAGTCTCAGTTGAATGACTAGTCTTGAAACCTGACTGATTTGGATCAAGAAGGTCATTCTGAGAGAGATAGCGGGAGAGCTGGCCAAGGACGGAAACGTTCAAGAGTTTTGGAGAGAAAAGAAAGAAGGGATACTGGTCTGTAGTTGTTGACATCGGAGGGATCGAGTGTAGGTTTTTTCAGAAGGGGTGCAACTCTCGCTCTCTTGAAGACAGAAGGGACGTAGCCAGCGGTCAGGGATGAGTTGATGAGCGAGGTGAGGTATCCAGAAGGTCTCCGGAAATGGTCTGGAGAAAGAGGAGGGAATAGGGTCAACGGGCAGGTTGTTGGGCGGCCGGCCGTCACAAGAAATTGAGATTTCATCTGGAGAGAGAGGGGAGAAAGAGGTCAGAGCACAGGGTAGGGCAGTGTGAGCAGAACCAGCGGTGTCGTTTGACTTAGCAAAGAGGATCGGATGTCGTCACCTTCTTTTCAAAATGGTTGACGAAGTCATCTGCAGAGAGGGAGGAGGGGGAGGGGAGGAGGGGATTCAGGAGGGAGGAGAAGGTGGCAAAGAGCTTCCTAGGGTTAGAGGCAGATGCTTGGAATTTAGAGTGGTAGAAAATCCTGGCTTTGCAGCAGAGACAGAAGAGGAAAATGTAGAGAGGAGGGAGTGAAAGGATGCCAGGTCCGCAGGGAGGCGAGTTTTCCTCCATTTCCGCTGATGCTGCCCGGAGCCCTGTTCTGTGAGCTCGCAATGGTCGCGAGCCACGGAGCAGGAGGGGAGGACAGCCGGCCTGGAGGATAGGGGACATAGAGAATCAAGGGATGCAGAAAGGGAGGAGAGGAGGGTTGAGGAGGCAGAATCAGGAGATAGGTTGGAGAAGGTTTGAGCAGAGGGAAGAGATGATAGGATGGAAGAGGAGAGAGTAGCCCTACTGAGAAGCGAAGATTGGGACGGCTCTACCATCCAGTAGGGGCAGTGTGGGAAGTGTTGGATGAGAGCAAGAGGGAAAAGGATACAAGGTAGTGGTCGGAGACTTGGAGGGGAGTTGCAGTGAGGTTAGTGGAAGAACAGCATCTAGTAAAGATGAGGTCGAGCGTATTGCCTGCCTTGTGAGTAGAGTAGATCCTTCTCATGTACAGTATATGTCCCTATTTTAGGAGCTAACTACCACCATGATGTAATGATGTCAGGTTAATGTGTAACGTAGAGGGTATGACAGGGTTGGGATTACCACCCTCATGCTATTCTCTAGCTCTGCAACATGCAATGATAGGATATTTGACCATTTAACTGTTTGTTGATCTCAAAGTGATTATATTACAAGCACCAAAGGCTCCATTTTCCAATTATACTTATGAGAATAATGTGTAATATTGCTACGTGAAGTTATGTGAATACTTATAAAGGAAGTAGACCTCTGTTAGTTACAAGTCGAGACAGTTGGATGGCATGGTGTCAATAAGAAAGTGCTCGGTTAATGAATGTGTTTTATTTTGTTAGATAATAATACGCTGCAGTGGATGACATCATTGTACACTTTGGGATCTATTTTAACAAACTAACCTCTAACATAAATCTAAGCGCACTCAAGTTTTGGGTGTGTCAGAAATAGTTTTGCTATTTTGACAGTGGGAATTATGGGCGCAGGTTGTAGGTGTTACGAGGGCTTGACCACTCACTGGCCAATGAAAAACTGCTCCAAAGCCTTTTTGGTTGCTTTAAATTGTGTATTTACTGTGTTTGGTGTTCTGTTGTCATGAACTCCGGCAGGAGAAATGTTAATGCCTATCCGTGAAAGATAGGGCTACTAGTTTATGAAATAGCATAGAGTATAAATAACATAGGGTAGTAACACTATAGTAGTCCTAGTTATGACAAATGTTTATGTATCCACATTTTCATATGCCTTTTAAAAAAGGTCATGTCCTTAAATATGGGAATGTTGCATTCAAATTTCAGTAGCCTTTAGCCCAAATTGCATTGCATATTATTTTTCAACTAAATGATAAACGACATACAAGCAGACTTTTTTTTAACTACTTGATGTTTCTAAATAGGCTTCCTACACATAACTACTTGATGTTTCTAAATAGGCTTCCTACACATAACTACTTGATGTTTCTAAATAGACTTCCTACACATAAGTACTTGATGTTTCTAAATAGACTTACTGACATCTTTCATTCAATGGGCATCGCACGTGTCTAAAGTTTTTTTAAGGGACCTGGAAATAAATATTATCCAAAAACTGCTCCCAAAAGTGATATTTTAATATAACATTGGTGATATGCTATTCTATTGATTTGGATACCAGTGCCTCCGCAGGCTAATTCCATGCCATAGACAACGCCCTTATGCTAAAACCAGCTTGTGGTCTGTCCTTAATACCCCTACAATGCTGCCTGAAATTGGCACTTTAGTGCGCGTTTTTAAGACACACCTCAAATATTTCCACCCCTCCCACCTCAGCGTAAGCGAGCTGATATAAAACAGGTAAATTACCGACCCTGGCGCAATTGTTTGAAAAGAGCAGAGTGCCTGCTTGAAGAGGTTGAAATTGCACAATATTGTGCATTTGAGAATTGTGCTGGGTTAACGGCCGCTGAAAATAGAGCCCTGCACCTTTACGAGGCTGTCATCGTGACATGTGCTGTGTCACGTACCATTCTGTTCCTTAGCTGGGTTTATGGTCAGGGATGCCCTTGAAAGCTAGTTAATACCACTTGAGACAGAAAGACTGTGACACGGTGTCATGATTTTAAAGGTCAAGGAGAGACCGTTAAACTCCCTAAGTATATGGTAATGGTGGTACGTAAAAATATCTTGCCACCCCGAACTTGATGTGTACCCCATCTTTATTTTTGTTACTGCACTGTGCTTTCCTTTGCATATCAACTGTGTATTCCAACCAAACCTTGTAAGGCAGGTAACAAGATTTGCCATACCTGCAAAGCAAATGTGATTTCGTATAACACAAGGGTTTGTTTGGACCTTCACTGTACCTTTGCTGCTGAGGAATTGGCATTGGTCAGAAAAGTTAGACTGATGCCGGTTACACTTGTGATTACACACTCAGTGGAGTTTTCCTTATTCAAACTTGTTCTGAGGGCAGCTCTGCCTTGAGGGCAGGACAGAAGACAGCCCTTACTGTCAATAACACACCCACCCCTCACTAGCTTGTCAGCTGCCTTGTAGAGGGGGCAGGTACTAGCAGCCTGCACCTGTTATGTCATTTGTCAATCAGTCCCAAGGCCAATCAACAGGTAGCTGATAGGCATCTACAGCTGCCAGTCGCAATCCCTACACATCATAGTCGAGGAAAACTGCAGAACACAGCTGTCAAATGATTCTAATAGTTTGCTCTATGGGGGGAACATGATGTTCATACGTTATGTGCAGACATCAACATAATATAGAATGAACAAGCCCTGCCAAATAAAATTAATGTAAGGGTTAACGATTATTCAAGGCAGCTTCAATGGCTTTATGTAATACTTTATGTAAGACTGACCAGAATTGCAAAGGTAGTTCCTCAATCTGTGTAAATCGTTTATCTTGCTGGTCAGCTGGTGTTGAGCTGAATTGGTATTCCCTGGACTCCAAGAGCCCTGGGGTTTGTTCGCTGTGGGGGGCCCAGCGATCAGGAAGGCCAGGGAGAGGGCTGTGTGTGCAGCTGCTGATGGCATCTGATGGGAGATCTGCTCTGCTACAGACCTTGTGCTATTATTCACCAGGTTATGTTGAAATAGCCCCTTATCTGGATGACAGTGCTACATAGCTGAGAAATATTGAAATAAACACAGTCTTGAGTTAAAAAGGGGTACAGCAGTACGTCTCCTTCAAGGTGCTGTTTCTGGCAGGTTTTAGATATTATTTTGAGATGCTGGTTTATTCTCTAAATAATGGCAAATTCATTTGATGTTTATGCATTTCTTCAATTTCTGTTTGAGTGAGGTGTCAAAACTAAAAGCACAAGTAAAATTCTCATTAGCATTTTACATCCTCAGAGCATTGTTGTCAAATTGAAAATATTTTATATTTGGTGATAATGCAACCAAATGTTTTCTTGTTCCTCTGTTTCAGAACCGAATGGATAAAAAATACATCCTGGTATGGAAAGATTCTCCATGGGCAGGCACCTTCATTTTGCTAGTATTGAGAGAGATGTTGTCTTTACTGGCACCTGATTTATCCAATGAGATTGCAATGGGAGCCTCAGCAAATGGGTGTCAAATTGGAGGAGAGAAATCCATTAAACAATGGAGTAACATTTTACTAAAGGTAAGGCATGTTGCTTTACATAATTAAGAAATATTTCCTTATTTTATTTCAGAACTTGTGGCATCTTTCAATATCGAGCCTATTCATCATGTCTTCAGTCACATGGGCCTGCAGCCTAAGACTTGAGCTCTTATTTATAATGAGACACAGATGTCAGGCAGATACAGCATGTCTGTGAGCAGTGCTGCATGTCCTCCTGTCTTCATCATCATCATATAGAATAGCTCATGGTTTGGGTGTGGTCTTTCAAATGGTTTTCTTCACCGAGAGAATAGAGCATTCTATTACTAGCACACCAGTCTGCTGCTGTTTCTGTATCTCTTCTGAACATATTTCTTGGAAATGTTACACACACCGCACACTGCTTGCTGTGCAGTCATATGTAGACACTCCATGTAGACACTCCATGTAGACACTCCATGTAGACACTCCATGTAGACACTCCATGTAGACACTCCATGTAGACACTCCATGTAGACACTCCAGATAATAAATGCTTATACCATGGCAACGTTTGAATACTTATTTCTGATTGGCTTGAAGGGCATTCTAGAGTGTGCATTAGTTCCCTATGGCGCACGGTAGAATTTTGAAAACAAAAGTGAATTGAAAACAACATTGTTGAATTTGATTTTCATAATAGGAAGCTAGGGCTGATGGTTTGGTTAGCTAAACTAGGAAGACTGTTTGGTTACCATCTAGTAGACTTGCTAACTACTTCAGTGGATGTTAGACAGGTTTCTAGCAGCAAATGAACACGTCTAGCGGCAAATGTGTTCAATTACAGCCATTGGAATAAAAGGGACAATCAACTTGTTGCTCTATGCGTTCTCTGGAAAATAATGCAACTCCGTGGAAGGTCAGGTCCACTCCGCCAGTGTGTCGTTCATTAGTTTCCATAGAATGCATAGCCTCTTATCCCTTACATAATGAATACATGTACACGTGTCATAGAGGAGGCGTGATTAGCACAGGGGCACTGCACTCCAAGTCACTCTATGTTGACAGACAATTCCTCTAGTCAGCCATTCTGTGTCATTTGAGACCTCTGGCATGCTGTGTGCCCTTGTGGCTACAACGGTTGAATAATAGTGCACTTGAATGCAACTGCAAGGGCTTCGTCAGGAAATGTTCACAGAGGCAATTCTCTATAGGAGGAGAGAGAAAGTTCTGACTTAAAGAAATGTATGTCACTGTAGTTTACAACTTGTCCTCATTGTTCATGGCTGATTACAGCATGATGGAAATTACATTTGCATGAAAAATCACAACTTTAATGTCTCACAGAAGGGACAAACAAAATATAAATGAACTGTTTCATGTGTGTGTGTATAGTACCCCTTGGGGTGAGTGTACATCCTCTAAAAGTGGACTTCTAAATATTGGCATGTTGGAGAAATAAAGATAATAAGAAGTGTTATGGATGTTAAATTAAATGGACATACTTTTTGGGGAGACTGATGCTGCGCATCCCAAATGGCACAGCGGTCTAAGGCACTGCTTCGCAGCTGTGTCGCAGCCGGCCGCCACTGGGAGAACCATGAGGTGGCGCACAATTGGCCCAGCATTATCTTGGTTAGGCCGGCCGGGTTGTCCTTGTCCCATCGCACTCTAGCGACTCCTGTGGCGGGCCGGGCCCAATGCACGCTGACACGGTCGCCAGCTGTATGGTGTGGCTGGCTTCCGGGTTAAGCGAGTATTGTGTCAAGAAGCAGTGCGGCTTGGCTGGGTTGTGTTTCAAAGGACGCACGGCTCTCAATCTTCGCCTCTCCCGAGTCCGTACGGGAGTTGCAGCGATGGGACAAGACTATAACTACCAACTGGATATCACAAAAAAGGGGTAAAATAATATAACAAAAATAATAATAAAAAACCAACATAACTACAGGCAGCCTGAATAGAATACAAGGCCAGGCACCACCTTTTAAAAAAATCATCTTTAAACATATACAGCTTTCCTCCAGTGTTAGTTATGAAGACGAGATGTTAATGAAGCAATACAGACCCGTTGAATGTCGACACAAATATAAGAGGTTTTTGTCATTTAAAAAAAAAAATCTGAAATATTGTAACAAAATATGCACATGAAACAATATTCAAGACAAACAAATTGTTGATACACTCTTCTCATCTTTCTATCTGTAAAAATCTTATCTGGAACGCAGCATTTTCAAGATATCAACAATCACTTCAGGGCAAGTCTGAAGAACACTTCTCAGAACAGAAGCAGTCAAAATGTGGTGGATTCACAAGCTTCTGAAGCTAAGATATGATACATCAATATCCATCCCATCCACAACCGTTATGGATGTTACGGCTATCATTGCGCTGAAAAAGAATACTCATAATGAAATGTAAGAAACAGATATTATATATATATATATATATATATATATATATATATATATATATATATATTATAGACCATATGAAACCTTGTTGAAAGTTGGCTTTACGGAGAAAGTTTCAAGATGATCCAATATACGGTGCATATTTGACTAAATCTTTTCCTGGATGGATGTTACATTGCCTGTTCCAGTCACCCCGCTATCTTTATAATATAGTAGAAAATGAAACAAAACTTTGGTCTGTATTGCTTCATTAACGTCTTCAGAACTAACACTGGAGGACATCTGTGAGTGGGAAAACAAGCTCTGCGAGCCCTTTCTGAAAACCCTTTTTTGAGACTTGGTAGCCTACTCTGTAATGGTCCAAATTTCCTACATAAACTGGTCAAATAAAGCTTGAACTCCAACATATAGAATATTTATCAACGTGGTTTCATTTGGAAATGACCAACTTTATTTGTACATGCTCAGGTTGACCTTCACACGGAATCACCCTTATCTTATTTGTATTGCACAGTGGTGTATATTGAAACATACCATGGTGGCATAAAATCTGCACTTCAAAGACAATCCTCAAAAGAATATAACAAGAATTGACCCTTCATAAGATTTATTTCTCAGTCTTTCGTATTTGTCCATCTTACTTTAAAAAACAATAAAAAAATGTATTGACCTGATAAGAAGAGTCAAATAAAAAAAGGATGAGGTCACTGAATTCTCAGAAGAAGATGGCTCCAGGCCAATCATATAAAGTGGATCATTTACAGTACATGACACACACCTAACTGTTGTTACATTTTTTTGCCATTGGAGGTAAAAGAGTTTATGAACAAGAAAAGATAACTTGTGAAATACCAGCAAATAGCCTGAGCAAGGTCAAAACACATGTTTTGTTTTGTTTTTTGTAAGTGTACACAAAAATTCAGACCAATGAGATTTTTTTTTTCAAAATAATTATTTTTGGTTGACAAATGTGTCATTAATTGAATAGAAATTACAGTTGAAGTCAGAAATTTACATACACCTTAGCCAAATACATTTCAACTCAGTTTCACAGTTCCTGACATTTAATCAGAGTAAAAACTCCCTGTCTTAGGTCAGTTAGGATGACCACTTTATTTTAAGAATGTGAAATGTCAGCATAATAATAGAGAATGATTTAGTTCAGCTTTTATTTCTTTCATCACATTCCCAGTGGGTCAGAAGTTTACATACACTCAATTGGTATTTGGTACCATTGCCTTTAAATTGTTTAACTTGGGTCAAACGTTTCGGGTAGCCTTCCACAAGCTTCCCACAATAAGTTGGGTGAATTTTGGCCCATTCCTCCTGACAGAGCTGGTGTAACTGAGTCAGGTTTGTAGACCTCCTTGCTCGCACACGCTTTTTCAGTTCTGCCCACAAATGTTCTATAGGATTGAGGTCAGGGCTTTATGATGGCCACTCCAATACCTTGACTTTGTTGTCATTAAGCCATTTTGCAAGTATGCTTGGGGTCATTGTTCATTTGGAAGACCCATTTGCGACCAAGACTTCCTGACTGATGTCTTGAGATGTTGCTTCAATATATCCACACAATTTTCCTCCCTCACGATGCCATCTATTTTGTGAAGTGCACCAGTCCCTCCTGCAGCAAAGCACCCCCACAACATGATGCTGCCACCCCTGTGCTTCATGGTTGGGATGGTGTTCTTTGGCTTGCAAGCCTCCCCCTTTTTCCTCCAAACAAGGATGTCATTATGGCCAAACAGTTCTATTTTTGTTTCATCAGACCAGAGGACATTTCTCCAAAAAGTATGATCTTTGTCCTCATGTGCAGATGCAAACCGTAGTCTGGCTTTTTTATGGAGGTTTTTGAGCAGTGGCTTCTTCCATGCTGAGCGGCCTTTCAGGTTATGTTGCTATAGGACTTGTTTTACTGTGGCTATAGATACTTTTGTACCTGTTTCCTCCAGCATCTTCACAAGGTCCTTTGCTGTTGTTCTGGGATTGATTTGCACTTTTCACACCAAAGTACATACATCTCTAGGAGACAGAACGCGTCTCCTTCCTGAGCGGTATGACAGCTGCGTGGTCCCATGGTGTTTATACTTGCGTACTATTGTTTGTACAGATGAACGTGGTACCTTTAGGCATTTGGAAATTGCTGCAAAGGATGAACCAGACTTGTGGAGGTCTACAATTTTTTGTGGCTGATTTCTTTTGATTTTCCCATGATGCCAAACAAAGAGGTAGTGAGTTTGAAGGTAGGCTTGAAATACAGTGGGGCAAAAAAGTATTTAGTCAGCCACCAATTGTGCAAGTTCTCCCACTTAAAAAGATGAGA
Source organism: Oncorhynchus nerka (assembly GCF_034236695.1). NCBI lineage: Eukaryota > Metazoa > Chordata > Actinopteri > Salmoniformes > Salmonidae > Oncorhynchus > Oncorhynchus nerka. The sequence goes on along the minus strand of NC_088416.1, from coordinate 25,800,598 downwards.
TATGATGAAAATTACAGGCCTAGGTACACTTAAACTATGACAGACAAAATTAGATTTTTTTTCTCTAGAAAACCACGTTATAGGATTTTAAATGTATTTATTTGCAAATTGTGGTGGAAAATAAGTATTTGGTCAATAACAAAAGTTTATCTCAATAATTTGTTATATACCCTTTGTTGGCAATGACAGAGGTCAAACGTTTTCTGTAAGTCTTCACAAGGTTTTCACACACTGTTGCTGGTATTTTGGCCCAATCCTCCATGCAGATCTCCTCTAGAGCAGTGATGTTTTGGGGCTGTTGCTGGGCAACACAGACTTTCAACTCCCTCCAAAGATTTTCTATGGGGTTGAGATCTGGAGACTGGCTAGGCCACTCCAGGACCTTGAAATGCGTCTTACGAAGCCTCTCCTTCGTTGCCCGGGCGGTGTGTTTGGGAGCATTGTCATGCTGAAAGACCCAGCCACGTTTCATCTTGCCCTTGCTGATGGAAGGAGGTTTTCACTCAAAATCTCACGATATATGGCCCCATTCATTCTTTCCTTTATACGGATCAGTCGTCCTGGTCCCTTTGCAGAAAAACAGCCCCAAAGCATGATGTTTCCACCCCCATGCTTCACAGTAGGTATGGTGTTCTTTGGATGAAACTCAGCATTCTTTGTCCTCCAAACACGACGAGTTGAGTTTTTTCCAAAAAGTTATATTTTGGTTTCATCTGACCATATGACATTCTTCCAATCTTCTTCTGGATCATCCAAATGCTCTCTAGCAAATTTCAGACGGGCCTGGACATGTACTGGCTTAATTAGGGGGACATGTCTGGCACTGCAGGATTTGAGTCCCTGGCGGCGTAGTGTGTTACTGATGGTAGGCTTTGTTACTTTTGTCCCAGCTCTCTGCAGGTCATTCACTAGATCCCGCCGTGTGGTTCTGGGATTTTTGCTCACCGTTCTTGTGATCATTTTGACCCCACGGGGTGAGATCTTGCGTGGAGCCCCAGATCGAGGGAGATTATCAGTGGCGTATGTCTTCCATTTCCTAATAATTGCTCCCACAGTTGATTTCTTCTGGTGTCCTTTGACAGCTCTTTGGTCTTGGACATAGTGGAGTTTGGAGTGTGACTGTTTGAGGCTGTGGACAGGTGTATTTTATACTGATAACAAGTTCAAACAGGTGCCATTAATACAGGTAACGAGTGGAGGACAGAGGAGCCTCTTAAAGAAGAAGTTACAGGTCTGTGAGAGCCAGAAATCTTGCGTGTTTGTAGGTGACCAAATACTTATTTTCCACCATAATTTGCAAATAAATTCATAAAAAATCCTACAATGTGATTTTCTGGATTTCCTTTTCTCATTTTGTCTGTCATAGTTGAAGTGTACCTATGATGAAAATTACAGGCCTCTCTCATATTTTTAAGTGGGAGAACTTGCACAATTGATGGCTGACTAAATACTTTTTTGCCCCACTGTACATTCACATGTACACCTCCAATTGACTCAAATGATGTAAATTATCAGAAGCTTCTAAAGCCATGACATTATTTTCTGGAATTTTCCAAGTTGTTTAAAGGCACAGTCAACTTAGTGTATGTAAACTTCTGACCCACTGGAATTGTGATACAGTGAGTTATAAATGAAATAATCTGTATGTAAACAATTGTTGGAAAAATCACTTGTGTCATGCACAAAGTAGATGTCCTAACCGACTTGCCAAAACTATAGTTTGTTAACAAGAAATTTGTGGAGTGGTTGAAAAACAAGTTTTAATGACTCCAACCTAAGTGTATGTAAACTTCCGACTTCAACTGTACATTTCCCTCCACGTGGGCCAGCCCACTACCAATTAGAGTTCTAGCCAATGAGCGCTAGCCCCTCGCATTGAGTCACAGCTAGGAAGAGGCCTGCCCAGCATTATCCAATGAGATTGCAGTGCAGGCCCGAATAATCTCTTTAATAAAATGTGCCTTGAAGCACATACAGTTAGTTATATCTAACCTCAACCAGGTTACAACAACACTGGGTGTAACTTAGTATACAGCAAGATGTGGTTTACTCTGATCATTTTACACAACACCAGGACCTCCAATTCCTGAAGGGCTGCACATATGCCAGATTTGTGTTGGCTCATTCAGTTCAGGTGTAAACCCCCCCTAAAATATAATGTAGTTGAAAAATATGTACAGTCATTCTCTGTACTTTTTGAATGATCTAATCTAATCAAACCATCAAGACCAGTAATAGCTTTCTGCATTCCAATGGCCTTTGATCTCAGTACAATAAAGCCTTGAGATTACAGACCTGATTGTTTGCAGGTGTGTGCAGCTAGTTTGCAGGTCTAGATCAACACACAACATGTGAATACACAGTCAAAACACATATTGCCCTTGCAAATATACATTCCAGTAATAATAAATGTTCATTCTCACTCCCTTGTGTATTTCTTAAAGGGGGCAAAAGATTCAAATAGCAAGTTGAAAGACACATGCATGATCTTTTGTCTAAGCATTTCTCTCCTTTGGTCAGGTGGAGGAATACAATCACAGGCATACCTTTTGATCTGTATCTCTTTACAAGCTGTGAGAAGGGAGCTGGAAGAGTTAAAGAGTAATATCATACCACCCTGCATTTCTCTTTGGTAAACTCCGACAGAGCTGATAGAATTAAATGATAAGATACAATAATTCATTGCCTGTTGTAATGTAGTGGAGGTATGGTGATAATAGACCTCTCTCTGGCTCTCTTCTTGTGTGACCTTCAAGGTAGATAAGCTGCAGTCCACGTTCATATTCCCCGTGTGTTGATATTGATGTTTGACAGACATTTTCAAAGTGAACTAACTACAGTACAGTGGCAGCAGGCAAACACAATAACTCCATTCTTCATTATTCTGTGCCAGCCGTATACATAAAAGAACAGGGGGAAAGGACAACCACATTAAATTATTACTTGCCTTTTTGAATCTATATTCTCAAAACAGTTCCTTGGCAACAGTTCTTGTGAAAATATTGTAAATAGCATTTGTATAGAGACAGGTGGTCGACTGTCTCTTATTGCCACATCATCTGCTTTTACATGCGGCATTGCTCCTCTCCGTACAAATGTTATGTTTATCTCTGTAAGAATATCGCTTATACATTTTTTCATTTGACCCTTTTCTGCCAAAGGATTTCCAAATAACGGTATAGATGTAACATTATCATTCTAGGCTTTTGATTTGTTTAGAAGGTTTGATCCGGTTGTCTTTATTATCATCAATACATGTGATAAATATATATATATATATATTGTCGTCTGGGTAGAGAAAGCTACAATATAGAATATTTGAAGAGAATGCACATCATCCCTCTCTCTCTAGTTCAGGCCCCCCCTTTCCAGTTCTTCTACACCGCGGCAGTATGTTTTTTGAACGCTCGTGGCGCTGTACATCTTCTGAATCACCACACAGACAGGAGTGAGAGACAGCCATGGAGAGGTGGAGAACGGACTGTTTTCTTTGTTATTTTTAAACTCTTCCCTATTCGCATCTATGACACGATTCACAGTGAGCTGTACAAGCAAAGATTTCCGATGCACTCGAAAACGGCAAGTAGGTTTTCACAGGTGAAGTATAGAGTACTTTTTTTTCAGCTCATGGTTTGGGATTGCGGTAGCCGGAGATGATCCATCGCTTTGCTGTGTGTGTGCGCGCGCTAGTCAATTCCGAGATCGAGTGTTCTATCTCTGCTGCGTCTTTTATCGATTCTGAAAAATAGTGGGGTGTTGGTCGTGAACAACTCTGAACATTCATTACCTAAGATACTTTCAGTTTAGTAGGCAAATAGTGTTGCAAAGTTGTGTACTAGTCGGTCGGCTGCGGAAGGGCCTGGCTGTGTGTACGGAGTTTGTTTCTGCCTCCCCTCCCCCATCCGTTCTGCTGCTGTGCTGCTCATACTCAGAGGCCAAGACATGAATGCAATGAATGTGGGATCACTTCAAAGCATTAGGGATGGTAGGGAATGGGTGTAGTAATACAGTTATAGTAGCGACAGATTACGCTCTTTGTAAATGTTCGTGCATATTACGAAACTGAAGACCGCAACACAGTATTTGTGAATGTGCGCATGATAATACTTGCACGATCTACGTGTTCACAGTTGTAATAATATCACAGCCTGTTCTTGATAATGTGATCTTGCTATTTTGGTAAATGTGTTACCTAGGCTACATTGTGGTTTAATAGAATTTCAGCATCAATATTGTTACTTTTTTTTGTTCCAGTATAACGTCAACTTCCTAACATGTTTGTTACGTTGTTGCTGGAAGGCTATGTTGCTATGTTAATTGATTCCAACAGTGTTGTTTTGGTATTGTCCACAGTGAAAGTTGTGAATTCATTGCAGGCTTCGTTTTTCATTCTCACCTAAGCTTTTCCCCCTGATTTTTAAATTGAGCCGTTTTAATTAAAGCAGTAAAGAGGGGAACTTAGATTTATGGTTTGATATTGACATGACCATTGCATATAATGTTGATGATTGCACAAATCATTCTGAGCAGTTGGCTGAACTCATGCCCAGTGGTAAAAGCAGTTGCCATTAGCTAACGTCCACACCTACAGTGTCTATAAAGATCAAATTCTTATTTTACAATGAGACCTCTCAGGTAGCAGGCGCAGCACGTATAACACACAAATAGGTTAAACAATATCATAGATACAACAGTCAAAAGTACACACAATGCCCAGTCAGTAATCCAGTTAGTAAGATATTGAGTAATGTGCCGCATTTAATTAAGAGGCACTGGGAAAACACGCAGTTATCAGTTAAAATCTTAGACAGTTTGTTTTTAAATGTACCAGTTTGCTCAAAATAGCATAGTTTGTGTTTTTTTTTGTAAGCATGGTCCAGTCTCTAGCAGCAGGTAATTGAAAAGCATTTTCACCAAAGATACTGAGTGTCTTGGGGATTGCCAGGTTTATGTAATTGCTGGATCTCAGGTTGTTGTTGGTGGTGTGGAGTCTTAGTATCGTGAGCTGAGATAAAGGGAGGTCTTGCCGAGGAGGGATTTGTATATGAATGTGAGCCAGTGGGTTTTATGTCATACATGTAGGGATTAATGAATGACTATAAGTCACAGTGATGAAGTTTGGAATGGGGCACTAGTGACAAAGCTTATGGCAGAGTGGTAAAGTACGTCCAGTTTATTGAGGGTGGACTTTGGGGCCATATTGTAGATGACATCACCACTAATCCAGGATGGGAGTATTGTCATTTGGACCATGGTGTGTTTAGCACTGTGTGTGAATTAAGATTTGTTCTGTTAGAGAAAGCCTATTCTGGACTTGACCTTTGCTTGAAGATGATTGATTTGTGTGTGGAATGATAGTGCCAGATACCCAGGTATTTATATGAGCTGACATTCTAGGTCAGTTGGTGTCTAGATAGATGATGACATTCTAAAGATACTGAGATCCTTGGAATGTAACATTTTAAAGAGAAGTACTACTCCTGCTACTAGAATTGAGCATATCACATTTTTGTGTAGATTCATCATCTCTGTCAATGTGAAAAGGAGAATTGAGTATAGTTAGTGTTTCATTGCACTGTGATGTGTAAAAGACCCTGTCTGTCCACTCCATAGTTCCCGGACAGCCACAGGGGAGGGCCACTTCCTCCAGGTCTCAGCAGGGACTGAAAATATTTGACTCAAGGTCGTCCTCTGATATGATCAGTCGGAGTGCCTGCCTGGCTGCATTCACCACACACAGCAGCCATGGTCACAGTCATGGCAGATTGGGCTCTGCCTGCACCCCACAGTTCCTCTTTTAACCTCCAGAACGCTCTGCCCTTGTCGCTCTATTTCATGCTCAGGGTCGGCTCCTGTAGTACACTGCTCGGATCTGTGTCTGTCATCAGTGGAGTTTTTGTTCTCTGTGTCCTTCACATGACACATGTCAAACATGCACATTTATTTTCAATAGTGAAGAGGGGTCGATGTGCACATCTCTCTACTTACAGGAAAAAACAACAAAATAAGAACCTGACAGTTTTAAAGAATGGAAGGAAGAGGAACCCTACAACAGGGTGTCCATAACCCTTTTCCGTTCAGTTATTTTCAGCCAACCATTCCAAGTCAGAAATACATTCAATATGATTGTGATGAAGCAGTTAGGCTAAGCAGTTAGGCTATATCTGAAATAGTGTTCTTTATTTTCACTACCTCTGTATTTTATAGAATAGATTTCATTCACACTAACATATAGCCTAGCTGCAGTTCAGAAACCCAACAATAAAAATATGTTCTAGAATCTTCTGATGTTAAGGTATTGCTGCAGGGAGTCATTAATGGAACGTGCTAATCTGTGTGAACACATGACACACAGATCACTTTTTTTCGTGAGCATCGATTTCTTCAATGCCCTTTGCTTTAGGGGATATTGAATTTTATTTCTTAGTAGTCAAAATATTTTTTCAACCTTTTAAATGGGTGCTATCGATGTAAGCAATGAAATAATTTATGGCATCTCTGTTTTGGCAGGATTTCTTTTTGAAATATTAGACTTGTGTGAATTCTATGCTTAGACATAGATATTCAGTCTGCTTTTATTTTCTCAGTATTGAATGGATTTCCAATTTGTCTCAAACGTTTGTTCTTTTTTACTAAGTTGTCAAAATGAGATAATAAACGTCTGAGTCATTGCCTGTGAATACGTTTAATTTTATGTGTTTAAAGCTTCCACTCATTGTTTATTTTTGTATTTTTCTTACAGGAGAAATTATTTCACAGTGGCATAAGTAGAGGGGTGGATCTGATAGTTCTGCACTGTGGGCTGTACTGGGGCGGGGTGTATGGACGCTGTGAACATGAGCGTGGGCGACAAGTTGGGGGGTTACCTGGTGGATCTGGGGGGCAGCTTCACTGAGGATGCCCCCAGACCCCCGTCCCTGGGGAGGAAGGAGAGCTGGTGTCCAGCGATGGACGGCCCTACAGCCACAGCTTCTATTCTTTCAAGAGAGCCTCAAGAACGAGGCCTCCACGGCCACGCCAAGACGACCTGACCTGGACCTGGGCTATGAGCCGGAGGGCAGCGCCTCCCCCACGCCGCCCTACCTTAAGTGGGCAGAGTCCCTGCACTCTCTCCTGGACGATCAGGATGGTATCCACCTGTTCAGGACGTTCCTCAAGCAGGAGGAATGTGCCGACATGTTGGACTTCTGGTTCGCCTGCACTGGCTTCCGGAAGCTCGAGGCCAGTGAGGGCCAGGGCGGGAGAAGAAGCTGAAACTGGCGAAAGCCATTTATAAAAAGTACATCCTGGACAACAATGGAATAGTCTCGAGACAGATCAAACCAGCCACCAAGAGCTTCATCAAGGACTGTGTGATGAGGCTGCACATTGACCCGGCCATGTTTGACCAGGCTCAGACTGAGATTCAAACTATGATGGAGGAGAACACCTACCCACTGTTCCTCAAGTCAGATATCTATCTTGGAATACACCAGGACTGGGGGGGAGAGCCCTAAGCTCTACAGCGACCAGAGCTCTGTCTCTGGGGGTGGGAAGGTTTTACCAGGGTATTTGCCCACGCTGAATGAGGACGAGGAGTGGAGATGTGACCACGAGTTGGAGGAGCAGCAGGAGAGTGATCCCAGCAACCGGCTCACTCAGAAGCTGCTTCAGGAGACCGCTTCCCAACGCGTCACCAGCACCAAGAGATTCCAGGACAGTCACGAGTACAGGTAAATCCTCTCTCTCTCTCCAGTCTCTATAACTATCTAGCTTCTCTGTGCAAGTGCTGAATTAGAAATAAACTTGTCCTCCCCCCTCTGTCCGAGTGCTGCCTGAAGTTGGAGATGAAAAGTGGCTCTGAGTTTAGCACAGCGGACAGCTTAAGATGAGAGGAATGCAGTGCAGGCAGAGGCCTTTAAGTACCTGTGATGGTGAGGCAGGGCAGGGGTCGAAGGGAGAGCATTTGCTGGTTGTTAGAAGGTGGAGGCAGACGCTCTTTGTGTTCCCCACGCAGGTGTCCCGTGAATGGCAGGCTTTTCTAGTGGAAGAAAGGTTCTCTCAGAGAAAAGCTCAACATGATTTCTCTTTTGACTGTGGAAAATGGAGAAGTCTGGTTTAACTGCAGCAGAAAGTCAAAGGAAGCACTCCCGATATTTCTCTTCTGGATGACTAAAATAGGACTGTAAAAGTACGGTCTTGTTTATCTGTCTTCCATTCTTTAATCAATAGTAATATGATGCTTATGTTATATTTGACAGAAACCTTTGTGTCACAGCCTTGTGTCATTTCATTTGCGCAGAATGGGATTGTGCGATGTGACTGACTACTTAAAACTCTGATCCTCGTCCTGTTGGAACAGAAACAGCGCCTCTGGGCTTTTTAGTCCACTATGCAAAGGATTAGGCCTCCAAATGTTCCTGCCAAAGTCTGCGAATGAAATATCAATCTTTTTTTCAAAGACATATTCACACATCTCTGAATTTGTTCCATATTGGTCACTAAAGCAAAGCTGCTATCATCACCAGTTGTGAGAAGGATATGCAGTGGGATTTTTCAGATTTATTTAGCCTTGCTCTGAAATATGTAAGAACACAGCATTTTTACTTTTCAGATGTGCTTAAGGATATTCACTGTTGGCATTGTCTGGTGCAGAGATTGAAGATTTCAGAATTCTATCCCTAGAAGTTGACCCACTTTTCTGTCAACAGTCTTTGACAAACCTTGACATATGCAGAAGATTCAGTAGCACTCTGTGCAGAGAATGTGTTGAAGAGTTGTGGTTGCAGGGCTGAAGGACTTGAAATCAGTCTTTTCAATTAGCCTGACTAAAAATGGTAACGTTTCCAAGTCTTTGTTTTAGTTTAGGACTAGTGTTGTGATTTTGAAATAGGTCTACTCAGAAATAGCACATTGTTTAGGCTATACTAAGGAATATTGTTTTGTCTTTTAGTCTATTTGGATGCTCCGAACAGTGTTTTTAGTATAGTTATAGTGTATAGGCATTTATGTTGCCTTTTCTCATTTCAGCTGGCCTATAAATGTGACAAAATGAAAGACTAGACTATTTTAAAACCACAAACACTCCCCACTCCACCCAGCTTCTGATTGTGTATTCTATGGCCCCTGGATATGATTGGCTTTAATTAGTGAGAGCAGTGCATTTTTTGAGGTTGTTTTCAAATGACTATTTCATTAGGTCTTGTATTTGGCGGAAATTACAAAAATATTACCCTCCATTTTTAAATAGCCTTTTAGCATCACCCTTCGGGGTTTTGTGCAACTAAATGTTGCAGCAGTCAGATGTCTTTTAATGTGTGAAGACCAGAATCCAGGGAATTAAAAGGGAGCAGCTCTGTAGTGAAGATGAATATGGAGAAAAACATGTTTTTTTCGCAGTTGTGTAGTATGGCACAAGAAAATGTGGCGGGATATTTGTGCGTTGTTCTCAGACAAGCAGGTGATGGCCTCATCCAGTCACTGTTCTTGTAGAGACAAAGCTCTCTGAATATGTTTACATGCTACGAGGAGCATGAATACACATTTTATATGAAACTGTTCATTCTGAAAGACTCATTTCAACCTGTCTGTCAATTCACACCTGACTCATTTCCCCGGGAACCTTTCTCCTGGTGCCCCTCCTCTCTCCATGTCTCCCTCGGAAAGTAGTTCAGATGGTTTATCTCAATGACAATTTCTGGTTTGAACAGGTTAGATATATAACCTCCATTTTTATATAACCATATCATCTTCAGAGTAATTGTAGAGAGAATGTAATGAGTAACTTAGCTGTTAGCAGGTCTGATTCCTTCACCTACAGTCAGAAGTTTACGTACACCTTAGCCAAATACATTTAAACTCAGTTTTTCACAATTCCTGACATTTAATCCTAGTAAAAAAAATCCCTGTCTTAGGTTAGTTAGGATAACCACTTTATTTTAAGAATGTTAAATGTCAGAATAATAGTAGAGTGATTATTTTCAGCTTTTATTTCTTTCATCACATTCCCAGTGGGTCAGAAGTTTACATACACTCAATTAGTATTTGGTAGCATTGCCTTTTAAATGTTTTAACTTAGGTTAAACGTTTCGGGTAGCCTTCCACAAGCTTCCCACAATAAGTTGAGTGAATTTTGTCCCATTCTTTCTGACAGAGCTGGTGTAACTGAGTCAGGTTTGTAGGCCTCCTTGCTCGCACACACTTTTTCAGTTCTACCCACAAATGTTCTATAGGATTGAGGCCAGGGCTTTGTGATGGCCACTCCAATACCCTGACTTTGTTGTCTTTAAGCCATTTTGCCACAACTTTGGAAGTATGCTTGGGGTCATTGCCCATTTGGAAGACCCATTTGCGACCAAGCTTTAACTTCCTGACTGATGTCTTGAGATGTTGCTTCAATATATCCACATGATTTTCCTGATGCCATCTATTTTGTGAAGTGCACCAGTCCCTCCTGCAGCAAAGCAACGCCACAACATGATGCTGCCACCCCCGTACTTCACGGTTGGGATGGTATTCTTCAGCTTGCAAGCCTCCCCCTTTTTCCTCCAAACATGACAATGGTCATTATGGCCAAACTGTTCTGTTTTTGTTTCATTAGACCACAGGACATTTCTCCAAAAAGTACGATCTTTGTCCCCATGTGCAGTTGCAAACCGTAGTCTGGCTTTTTGATGGCGGTTTTGGAGCAGTGGCTTCTTCCTTGCTGAGCAGCCTTTAAAGTTATGTCGTTATAGGACTCGTTTTACTGTGGATATAGATACTTTTGTACCTGCTTCCTCCAGCTTCTTCACAAGGTCCTTTGCTGTTGTTCTGGGATTGATTTGCACTTTTCGCACCAAAGTACGTTCATCTCTAGGAGACAGAGCGCGTCTTCTTCCTGAGCGCTATGACGGCTGCGTGGTCCCATGGTGTTTATACTTGTGTACTATTGTTTGTACAGATGAACATGGTACCTTCAGGCATTTGGAAATTGCTCCCAAGGATGAGCCAGACTTATGGAGGTCTACAATTTTTTTTTCTGGGATCTTGCCTGATTTCTTTTGATTTTCCCATGATGTCAAGCAAAGAGGCACTGAGTTTGAAGGATTGCCTTGAAATACATCCACAGGTACACCTCCTATGGACTCAAATAATGTCAATTAGCCTATCAGAAGGTTCTAAAGCCATGACATAATTTTCTGGAAATTTCCAAGTTGTTTAAAGGCACAGTCAACTTGGTGTATGCAAACTTCTGACCCACTGGAATTGTGATACAATGAATTATAAGTGAAATAATCTGTCTGTAAACAATTGTTGAAAAAATTACTTGTCATGCTCAAAGTAGATGTCCTAACCTACTTGCCAAAACCTATAGTTTGTTAACAAGAAATTTGTGGAGTGGTTGAAAAACGAGTTTTAATGACTCAATCGTAAGTGTATGTAAACTTCCGACTTCAACTGTATGTTGCTGTGTATGGGCAGGGCTTTGATAAACCAATCGGTGGTGATCCAGGGGTGGCTGCACTCCAATGTAAAGGGGAGTGACAAAGGACCAGTCATTATTCTCTCGGTCCAAAGAAATGCCCAAGTCATTGGAACAACAAAAGGCCCTAGATCTAATGATTTGGCATTGAGCTTCGATCACTGTGCATCAGGAGGACAATTTCATGAAGTTTTTCAGGACAATGGTATTCAAAGGTACGGATGATGTTTTGATGGGCTTTCTGAGAGGTATGAGTAATGTTTTGGCCATCTGGCCTACTCGTCGGCCGTAAGAAACGTGATGAAATGTCATCCATTTACAGCGGTGAACCCACACTGTCATAGCTAAACAGCAGGGAAAAAATCAACCATGATGAAACCAGTGTTGGTTTGAAAGCACCTCTCACCTCCGGCTCCATCTCTTTGCTCTCTCTCTCTGTGAGTCTGTGAACATTGACATCATGGCTGCTGCTTCAATCATGAGAAGATTCTAGATCATGGGCTTGAGTGCTGCCTGGGAATAATCATCAGAGGCTGCAGTAATCCGAGAGCTGCTCGGCTCATAAACCGATGCCTCACTACCAGTCAGTACAGTAGGATGGATGGCCATGGTTCTGGTAGGAGGCTGCCATTTTCCATGTTGTTCCCTGAAGAGAGAACACAGACAGGGTTTTAGAATTGGAAGCCCTGGTTTCTAGGAGGCAGCAGGGGAAGCAGGCTTCCAGGTCATGGGGAAACCCTGGTAAAAGGAGGCTTCCTGCTTGGCGCTCGCTCCCGTGCCGTGCACACTCCTTAAAACACTGTGGCCTCCTGCAGCTGCCCCTTTCAGTTGCATTTCCTCTCGTAACGCTCCTTCCTGTAAAAGAATCCCACTCATTTGAAACCTTGGCCATATAACGGTTGTCGTTATCCACAACCACGTTGCACCGCAGCCACAAAATGTACATTTCTATGCATTGACGGCTCGTATTGGTTGGACTTGTTTTTGTTTGATAAATGTAGCATGAGGGATGCCGTCATGGTGTGGGTTTTGTTCCTCAAAGCAGTTTTTTTTAGAGCATCCGGAGCAAAGAAGTGTTCTCCTCAGAGTCTCTGTTTTGAGAAGTTGAATCGATTTTTTTTTTTTACTTACTCAACTTTTTTTTTTATTTTTTTTATATTGAGTCATTTTTGACTTCAATGGAAACTCACTTTTTTTGCAAAATTGCTGACTATTCCAAATGAAGTACTTATCTGAGCTCTTTCCCTTCTTTTCTTAGTTGTTCACGTTATGTCATTTCGTGTTTTTGTTAGATTTGGGTTGTAAGCTGAAAGTAAATGTCATGCGTGTTCGCCATGGGTAATTCAGTAGACTTCCTTTGAAGGGCAGATTATGTAATGGCTTACTGCTGACAGTGCTTATGGACCGAAAATGTAAAAAGGCCATAAGCATCATTTAATGACTAGAGTGCTTTCGTATTAAACTGTAATCTCTTTTCCAGTGATAAACGCTGATAGGACTTATGGTTGAGGGACAGGACTCTTCAGAAATCATGGCTGTACACCTGTTCTTTACGAAGATTAGACATGTATTTATTTCCATGTTATGTTGAATAGGAAGTGAGGCACGTTTCTGTCTTGTTTTTTTTCTCTGGGGGAAATTTGCCTCCGGGATTGTCGAGGAATAGTCTCTTACTTTTGTTGCTCTTTGCCGAATAGTTGAACATCGCCTTGATATGATCCTGTCTGAATGTGACGGCAGTACCACTAGCCTCGGTCCTGTCATTTATAGCCAATAACCACGTTTCCATTCATACATTGTATGTGAGTAAAATCATACAGTATAAAAAAATCTAATAACAGCTGTGATGGAAACAGGAAGCTTCAGTACTATTTTCTAAACGCTGACAGATAAGTTGTTAGTTTGACATGGTGGGATCTTTTTGTTTCGGTAAAATGTTATTATGTGAGAAATGGTGGTGGAAATGCCTTTATGTGCAAATATGTAATAGCCATCATATCGAAGTAAACTTGGAGTCACTCGATCACATGGTTTGTGTGTGTGTGTGTGTGTGTGTGTGTGGTCCTCCCACTACGACTCAGGAAACAACACACTTTATTAGGCTACAGAGGAAATAAGTTACGATGAACTTCACAGGGCGGTGAAAGTGCACGGTGATCTTGATGCTCCTTTCCAATAAATGTCGAGGGTCTTATTCTGGTGACTTTGATTGATCGACGCTTTGACTGCCGTTTTGACCAAATAAAAAAGATATTCTCTGTGATATCATCATGTAGACTAGCCTACCGCAGAGCCTACTCGACGTTGGCTAAAGCATTAAGACCAGACTAGTCACATTTAGCTATTTAACGCAAAACGTTTTTGTGGCGAAACTGTCGGTAGAGTTGAAAATGTGATGGGAATCACGTTAAACATTGACATTTTATTCGGGAAGCCGAAAATTGCATTTTTTTGTGTGCACTACGTCATCATGCGCTGATTTTTAAAATGACATATCAGTGACTATTCAGCTTGGTGGAAACACCACTGGTGGGAAAATGCACGTGTTCACTTTGTGGATTTAGGAATATTCGCATGGAAATCTAGTTTATATTGTCATTTTATTCGATAGATTGGCAGTCTAGTTATGACACATATGCCATCTTCCGTTACGACTGCCATTGCTTCTCAAAGAGAACCAATTGTAATTTGTCATCTCTAGACATATTAGAATCTCATCCCTTTTACTTACATAATGTAGAACGAAAAGACATTCTTCAACCACTCTCCATTCTTCTCTTAATCCCAAACTGATTTACCACTTCGCAAAAGATTTTCTTTCTCTTTGTTTGGGCTAGAATATGGGCTGACTGATAGCCAGTCAGAAGTAGCCTGGGTTTTGGTTTGGTCTCTGGTAAGACTGAGAGCTTCAGAGTTCCCAGGGAGGGACCACGCACGGACCACTTTAGGGATCTTTTTCAGTTTAAAGATGAAGAGAACAGAGGCCTAACCAGATCTATAATGCATGTGAAGGGAGCAGTTGAGGGAGGTTGAGTCAACGATGGAGGCTGTGGTGATGCGATGCCTCCAATAAGAGTTAAATCAGCATCGCTACTGTACCTACCCTTAGAAACCCCCTGAAGGATATTCATTATGTGGGTGGTTTGGTGTGAAAGGCGTGTATTACTACAGAGATACTACACAGTATTCTTATTTGGAAATTTTCCTTTTGTTTTATATCTAAATGACATTTACATTGTCACTCAGTTCTTATCGGCTCTTATCCAGAACAACTAACAACGTCCTTCCCTTTTAATGCTATGATAATACAGGGCAATAATCTTCGTGAAATGTACTTGCGTGTGTCTCATGTGAACCTGACTCTATTGTTTAATGGTGCTAATACACTCTGACATCATTGATTGTGTTATATCACGTGCTATGTATTGTTAATGACTTTGCCTTAATGCTGTCTCTCTGAATGTTGGCGTTTCTTCCAGACGCGTGCCGTGGCGGGAGCCTGTCAACCCGTACTATGTCAACACGGGCTACGCCATGGCCCCTGCCACCAGCGCCAACGACAGCGAGCAGCAGAGCATGTCCAGTGCCAGCGATGTAGACACACTCTCCCTGACCGACAGCAGTGTGTACGTACTCGCACAGCCTCCGCATCACCTCCCACTCACACGCGTGCACACACACACACACAATCGGTCAAACTGTAATAGTACATACCAGAAGTAAGGGCAGATATCCTTCGAGAATGAAGGTTAGCTTCCCTGTTCCTTGCTATTCAGCATGATGACCGTCACAAACAATTTTATGACATGTGAGTGTGTGGGTATAGAAAACAATAGTGAGTGTGTTATTTTCAATTTCACCCATGCCCGGTATATCTGAGCTCTACCTGGGTCGTATTCATTAGGGCACACAGTAGCAAAATGTTTTGCCACAGAAAACAGAAACAGGTTTCTCATTGAACAAGTTCAGGTAGTCCCTCTTTTTGAGTATGTTTTCTTCCATTTGGTGCCGAATGAATAGGGCCCTAGTCTGACTAGTGCCTCCTGCTGCACCCAGACTGGTGCCATGGTGCCATTTCCCCCTGTCTGTCTGTCTGTCTGTCTGTCACTGGGAGCAGCAAAACATCTCTCTCTGCTCCTCTCCTCAGAGAACAGCCGTCTGTTCATTACCCACGCGAATGATCGCTGCTAAATGTCATTACTTATGCTAATTATAGAGCTATAAACTGGGAGGTACGACAGGGCCAAAGTATGTCATTTGAAGGCATGGACCTGTTACCCTTTTTAAATCAAGTTTCCCGGAATTCTGAGGAAATGGTGGAGAATTGACGGTAAAAGGTTGAGTAGATTTTGACAGGCTCTCATAATTGTGTTAAAGGAGTCGGTCCACAATGAATAAAAAAATCAAATGTTATAGCCTACGTCTTATATGACATACCCACATTGCCTGACAACGGTTTGTTTCAGGGTAAATGTATAAGCAGCACCTTTGGAGGATCCCATTTTGGACACGAGCTGTTATTTAGCGCCGCAATCCTCTTTCTTCCGCCTTAGCGGGAAGCAGACTGTTTCCTTTTAGAGTAAATCGAGCTAGGATATGTTGGCAGAGGGAAGCCAGAAGACCGGAACAGGTGCTGTAAGTTCAGAGATGGCACGGGGGAACGCATGTTCAAGAATCATCAAAGGCTGCTCAGCAGGACAAAAACATGTGTCTGAAGCTGGTTAGATTAGAGGCCATTATCTGCTGTTTGTTCCACAGCTCCTGGCACAGACGAGGCAAACCCAGCAGGGCCACTGAGACTTGGGATAAAACAGTTCTTCGTGTTGGTGTCAGCGACCACACCAGCTTTAAAGTAACCTATGAGTTTTGAATATGTGTGTAAAATTGTCCTTTTTGTTTTTGTTCCAGAGATGGGGTTCCACCATACAAGTATCGCAAACAGCATCGACGAGAGATGCACGAAAGTGCCAAAGCAAATGGCCGTGTGCCACTACCTCATATTCCTGTAAGTTAACCTTGGTTTAGCTGCACCCCCCCCCCTACACAAACACGTACGCACACATACCTGCAAGAACCCCACTCGCTCATCAAAGACTGCTGACATGGCTGTAACCTGGTATTCTAGAACCATCAGTCTCTCTCAAATGTTCCCATCTCTCCACCTTCCTGCGTTTGTAAGATGCCTGACTGCATCTCTCTCTGGGCCCGTGTAGGTTGTGTGAATAGCTCATAGTGAGGCTTGTGCTTTCTAAGCTGTGCCTGGTGCTGTCCCCCACTCTCAGCTTGTCTGTCTGTGTTGAAGCCCATCAGACAGTAGTGTTTCTCCTCTGTGGCAGTCCCGCCTCCCTGCATGCCTCTGCAGCTCCCTACAGGAGAACTCCCATCCTAATTGGGCCTCGGAGTCAAGAGTCCTGTTTAACAAGACTCTCTCCCTCACATTAGGATGCATTTATGTTTTTGTGTAGAATAAAAAAAAAAATAATCGACTTCTGTTTTTCGGTACACAGAATACAGAATAATAAAGAAACGAACTATGCATAGCAGAATAATGGAAACGCTGTCTGTCTTGTCCTTGATTGTTCCATTTTTGTCTAATGGATTAGTCCCTGACACAAACTGCAGTGGTAATGGAGAGACGTACAGTGCATTTGGAAAGTATTCAGACATTCCACGTGTTGTTACGTTACAGGCATGTTCTAAAATGGATTAAATAAAACAATTATCCTCATCAATCTACATAATAATGACATTTTTGCAAATGTATTAAAAATCAAAAACTGAAATACTTTTATTTACATAAGTATTCAGGCCCTTTGCTATGGGATTTGAACTAGAGCTCAGGTGCATCCTGTTTCCATTGATTGTCCTTGAGATGATTCTACAATTTGATTGGAGTCCACCTGTGGTAAATTCCATTGATTTGATTTGGAAAGGGATACACCTGTCTATATAAAGTCCCACAGATGAAAGTGCATGTCAGAGTAAAAAACAAGCCATGAGGTCGAAGGAATTGTCCGTAAAGCTCCGAGACAGGATAGTGTCGAGACACAGATCTGGGGAAGGGTACCAAAAAATGTTGGTAGAATAGAAGGTCCCCAAGAACACAGTGGCCTCCATCATTCTTAAATGGAAGACGTTTGGAACCACCAAGACTCTTCCGAGAGCTGGCGACCTGGAGAAACTGAGCAATTGGGGGAGAAGAGACTTGGTCAGGGAGGTGACCAAGAACCCGATGGCCACTGACAGATCTCCAGAGTTCCTCTGGAGATGGGAGAACCTTCCAGAAGGACAACCATCCCTGCAGCACTCCACTAATCAGGCCTTATGGTAGAGTGGCCAGACGGAAGCCACTCCTCAGTAAAAGGCATATGACGGCCTTCTTGGAGTTTGCCAAAAGGCACCTAAAGGACGCTCAGACCATGATAAACAGCATTCTCTGGACTGATGAAACCAAAATTGAACTCTTTGGCCTGAATGCCAATCGTCACATCTGGAGGAAACCTGGCACCATCCTTACTGTGAATCACGGTGGTTGCAGCATCATGTGGGGCTGTTTTTCAGCGGCAGGGACTGGGAGACTAGTCAGGAATGAGGGAAAGATGAACGGAGCAAAGTACAGAGAGATCCTTGATGAAAACCTGCTCCAGAGCGTTCAGGACCTCAGACTTGGATGAAGGTTCACCTTCCAACAGGACAATGACCCTAATCACACCGCCAAGATAACGCCGGAGTGGCTTTGGGACAAGTCTCTGAATGTCCTTGAGTGGCCCAGCCAGAGCCTGACTTGAACCCGATCGAACATCTGGAGAGACCTGAAAATAGCTGTGCAGCGACATTTCCCATCCAACCTGACAGAGCTTGAGAGGATATGCAGAGAAGAATGGGAGAAACTCCCCAAATACAGGTGTGCCAAGCTTGTAGCGTCATACCCAAGAAGACTCGAGGCTGTAATCACTGCCAAAGGTGCTTCAACAAAGTACCGAGTAAAGGGTCTGAATACTTATGTAACTGTGATATTTCAGTTTTTAAAATAAAAAAATCTGAAAAACTGTTTTTGCTTTGTCATTATGGGGTATTGTGAGTAGATTGATGAGAAAAATGTAATACATTTTATAAAAACTATCAAAATGTGGAGAAAGTAAGGGGTCTGAATACTTTCTGAATGCACTGCATACACTGAGTGTACAAAACATTAGAAACACCTACTGTTTCCATGACAGAATGACCAGGTGAATCCGATCAGCCCTTGTTGATGTCATTGTTAAACCCACTTCAATCAGTGTAGATGAAGGTGACTAAAGATTATGTGGATTGTGTATATGTTCCACTTCAGAGGGTAACTGGGCAAGACAAATATTGAATTGCCTTTGAACAGGGTACGGTCGTAGGTGCCAGGCACACCAGTTTGGGTCAGGAACCGCAACCCTGCTGGGTTTTTCACGCTTAACAGTTTCCTCTGTGTATCAAGAATGGTCCTCCACCCAAAGGACATCCAGCCAATTTGACACAACTGTGGGAAGCATTGGGGTCAACATGGGCCAGCATCCCTGTGGAACTCTTTGACACCTTGTAGTCCATGCCCTGATGAATTGACGGTAATTCCTAATGTTTTGTACGTTTTGTACGCTCTGTGTACACTCATCGCTAATAGAGGGTAATAGCCACAGTAGAGAAATAATTTCTACAGCCAGGTCTTCTAATGGCCATAAAGCTACTCTGGGCTGTTTGTGTGTAAAGCTTTGTCTGTGTTGGGTAAAATGAATATGAATCCAACTGAAACCAAATTCAAAGAGAAAATAGCAGTCAGAGCTGGAGAAATCTCCGGCTTTGTAATCAGCATGTGGACATATCCTGTGTGCTTCAGTGGGGCCCTGAGTAAAACGGCCCTCTACAATATTTAGGCTATAACCCAGAATGTACTTTAATCTCTGTTTGCTGGATTACTACAACAATGCACCTTACAGGCTTGAGTTGTGTTGGGAATACCAGCTAAGAGCTGCATATTCCCAGCATCTTCCTTTTGATGAAAATGTACTTCACTCTGCTGCCTGTGATTAAACATGAAATGATGGGGATTATTTTGAATGGACAATCACTTTTTTAGAGATGAAGTCTGGTCTGTGGTGTACCAGTGGGCTTTCACTGTGTTTTTCCAGACGTGACGTGTAGCTCAGACGCTGTTAACCTTTATTTATCTAGGCAAGTGGGGCACGGGGTCACGCTGCGACGGGTCGATCTGGAGATTGATTTCGGTGTTTTCTTCTTTTTTTTAAAACTGCTATTATAAAAGTCACTGACCAACAAAAGTTGTTTATGGCTGATAGTCAAATATCTTATGCTTTGTCTCTACCTTTTGGAAGTACCCTATGTTGAATGCCTGCGGCTCACATCATACATTCTGCGTAAGCAGCCTATATCCGCCTATTCAAAGCCTTAAACCATGTCAAATCAGACCTTGTAGGTACCACATTAGCTGCTAAGCAACAGTCTTCTTGACTTTGGTTTGAGGTTATTGTTTTGGCACGTTCATTTCCATGACAGGTCCCCTGTTAGCGTTTCCCTGATAAACTGTAGACGTGTTTGATAAGTCTTTCCTCCCGTTTTTTCATTTTCTCCCTTCTGTTCTATCAACAGAACAGCGTCGTGGCAACGGGGTTTGACCTTCTTTTTTTTCAGGAGAAAACGGCAACAATGTTATCGGCAAAATGGCTACCGGTACAATTTGAAATGAACTGGAAATTGTGTGTTTCCCCCTCTGTTAGCGCACCAACCGGATACCAAAGGACATTCACGTGGACCCGGAGAAGTTTGCGGCGGATCTGATCAGCCGGCTGGAGGGAGTGCTGAGGGAGAGGGAGGCCCAGGAGAAACTGGAGGAGCGGCTGAAGAGAGTCCGACTGGTACGTTGTTGTCCACAGTAGTACCACCGTGCTTGTCGGTGTGATCCCTCTCCCTGGTGGGGCGCTATACTACTCTATACACCCCCCCCATCATCCTTTTAACAACCTCTTACCATGTTCTCTACAGCTGTTTGTCTGGCTGTGTATCAGAAGGTACACTGTAATATCTCTGTTTGAAAGGACCGGGTTGATTCATTCAAAGGAAACCGACATTATTCCATTATGAATCATTGATAGAAGTGTGGCTCTGGCCTATCGGGGATCCATCCCACTGTTATCCTGGATCCCTTTTTGTCTCTGGCATAAGATGGAACACCTGTAGACAGCCTGAGCCACTTTTGAGCCAGGCGCACTGTAATGACTTTGTTTGAAGTCAGTTGGAGCGTGAAGAAATGCCTGCGCTCACCGCAAATGGAATCTCTTTCGGTACACAGAGCCAGGTCTTAAGTCTCAAGGCAGATATTTTATGTCGTTTGGCCCATATGTAAGAGGAGCCGCCATCATGGAACAGTAGGTTTCTCTTTATTAAGAGCTGGTGGCAGACGGGAGTGACAAATAGTGACTCTATTAACTGATATTCTTACCTAAATCAAAGCTAAGCTAGTACCCCCCCCCCCCTTCCATTCCTCTCCACTGCTCTCTTACCTGGTATTCATCCACAGACTTACACCCTGATCTCGCTGAATGTGGCCTCAATCCAATGTTGATTGATGGAGAGGTCACATGCGGTCTAGGCATACTCCCTCAGTAGTGTCTGAAAGGAACGGGTCAATAGAGCAGGATAGCCTGTCATATTGCTGTTGACTGATGAAATAATTAGTCGTAAATTATACAGAACCTTTAGGATCAATGCATTGTTGCCACGGAGAGAGAAATAACTTAATAGCCGTTTTTCACTTTACTTTTCAACGCTCTGAATATTGGCCCACCTAATGTATAATTTACATGTTCAATAGCAGCAGTACGTTCCTCTTCCCTGAGGTGAGAGTGAGTGAGAGAGACTCAGTACATCACATTCATTAGTCAATGCCTTTTAGCAGGATGGGCTCAGCAGGTCTGGATCTGGCCTCATTTTGGCACGAACAGGGTAACTGAGAGTGCAGAGCAATGGCCTGCACAGCTGCTCTGAGCCAGAGACCGAGAGCCAGGCCAGTATCTGCTCGCGCCAGTCAGACCCTCATCAAAAAGTCCTTAGCTCCCGCCCAGGATTCCTATACCTGGAGTGAGCATCAAAGCCTCCACCACATAAATTGCCCACTGTTATTTGCCAATGATTCCCATGTTGAAATGCCATCAAAGGTGTGTGGGAAGGGTGAGGCGGTGAGGAGCCAATGGGGGCTGATGTGTTTTAGTTAGGGGAGTGGAAGACCGAGTCCACAAATCCTTAGCAATTCAGTTTGTTGCAGAGACAGACCTGGTGAAATGGCTGTGTGTGCCATACAGTTAGTTACTATGGCTGTGCGTGCCATACAGTTAGTCACTATGGCTGTGAGCCATACAGTTAGTTACTATGGCTGTACTTGTCACACAGTTAGTTATTATGGCTGTACGCATCATACAGTTAGTTACTATGGCTGCATGTGCCATACAGTTAGTTACTATGGCTGCATGTGCCATACAGTTAGTTACTATGGCTGTACTTGTCACACAGTTAGTTACTATGGCTGTACGCATCATACAGTTAGTTACTATGGCTGACTGCGCCTTTGTCTAGGAACTAGTACATAGAAATATAATAGCTTGAAATATATCGAGCTATTTAATTGTAGTAAAAATCAAGGGTCTATTGAGCGGTAAGATTATGCTGGCAGACATGATGTAGAGCGAAATAGCTTTGCACCACAGAGGAAGAACATTGCCTCTGCAGCAGAGCCATGATGATGCCACGGCATGTGTTAACACATGGTCTCGTGGAAGTGTGCCATCTGCTGGTGTGACTGATTGGAACAAATTGCCTTTTGCCTTTTGAAATGACTTTAGCAGTTGTTCTTTCACAATGTGGTGAGTTGGGGCTCCATTTATTTTCTTGGGAAATGACCAGACACTGAAGCTCATGCATGTGGGTTGTAATTGAGATATGTCTCAATGTACAGCACAAATTAATGTGTAGGATATATTTGTGTATTATATACTGACGTGATCTCTGATATGTCAACTTGTAGTATTGCTGTTGAGTTGGGTAGTAACCATCTGCAGTATATTTAATGATCATTTATTTTTCTTTCTGGAAGGAGGAAGAGGGTGAGGATGCAGACATCTCCACATCCACCTCGTTCTCCAGTCACAGGCTGCCCCCTGGTGCCCACCCACAGCACTACAACAACCCCCGCTACTCTGACATCGGCTACAACGGCCTGGCGCTGCGTCCTGACGCCCACGAGGAGAACCCGAGAGTATCCTGGACGACCACGTCCAGCGAGTCATGAAGACCCCCGGCTGCCAGTCCCCGGGCACCGGCCGCCACTCTCCCAAGTCCCGCTCACCCGACGGCTTCCCTGCAGGTGGCAAGGTGCCGGACCTGGGATGCCACTGCCCACAGGCCCGGGCAAACACCCAGCTCGGCAGGGGCCCAAGGGGGAAGCTGCCAGCCAGCAATACCACCACAAACACGTGCACCACATCCACCACCCGGCCGGAGGGAAGCCCAAAGAGCAGGTGGAGGCTGACGCAGCCACGAGGGTCAATGGTAACTTCCACTGGGGGATGGAGCAGCACAACTATGGGTCCAAGTCTCGCAACTATGCTGACGGCATGGGCCCCAGCCCGACTGATCCTATGGGCTACAGGTACACACAGAGACACACAGCCCCTTCATGTCTCTTTGAATTGTGTTTTTAGTTCTTCCATGTCTCCGATGTTTTTTATTATATATATATATATTTTTTTTTTACACTTGCCATTAACGTCATTGTCATTTTTATCACGCAATTTCCGTAGTAGCAAAGGTAGCACGCTATCGAAGCGGCCTTTTAAGAAGGCTGAGGAGGTGCGGACCTTTGAGGTGCCCGTGCCTCCGGAGGACGTGGAGAGGAACCAGAAGATCCTCCAGTGGATGATGGAGGGAGAGGCGGTCCGTAACAAGAAGAGCCCCTACGGGTGAGTTCCGGCTTTATGGGTCTTCCCCACGTAGGGAATCAGTAACGTACAACCACAGTGATGCAAGTCATTTGAATTAACACTGATCTGTATTATGGGGGTACGTGTACATTTGGGTCAAACAATGACAAGGATGTCTCCCAGGAGCACCACAGGGTCCAAGAAGACCCCGTCGAGCCACGAAGTGTCGCGGCCCAGCTCTGTGGAGCGTCCCGGGGCAGTGCATCCGTGGGTCAGCGCCCAGCTGCGGAACAATGTGCAGCCCTCACACCCCTTCATCCAGGACCCCACCATGCCCCCAACCCGGCCCCAATCCCCTCACCCAGCTGGAGGAGGCTAGGAGGAGACTGGAGGAGGAGAAGAAGAAGACTGGGACCTTACAGACCAAACAGAGGTGAGTCGGCGTTACCTAGGGAGGAAGGGAGATGTTTCTGTCACAGCCTGGTTCTTCATGTCATGTCTAGCCATCCGTTGTATTGTTGTAGTGATTGTGGCAGCCATGTGACTGAATCACCAAACTCATCCTTTTGATAATACAGGAAAAAGGAATAATGTTATCGAAAAGTCATGTTTGTGCTGAAACAGCAAATGTTGGGGTGAGCTGAGGCATGACGGGGTCTCAGACCTCTAAAGAATGAAATATTCTTCCCTTTTTTTCCCCCTTCACATTTCTCACTGATCAAACCCCATTTTGAGTAGCGTGATGCACTGACCAACCTGGTTTGACGTTTTCATTGCACATCTGTGCATGATCCCTGGTGTGTGTATCCTGGTTGGCGTGGCCCCTGTGGCTGGTCCGTGTCTAACTCCCAGGGTTGTTGGGTCCTTCAGGTATGTGATGGAAGTGATCCAGCGGGGGCGCGCTGCCGCCAGGTCCGCCCTGTTCCCGCCGCTCGGCGTGGTGCCTGCCGTCTCTGACACGGAGCTGTCCGAGTACGTCCAGTCTGGTTTACCCCAGTAGCCCTTAACAGCCACCCCATTGGTCACAGCAGCACTCAACCCCCCCCTTCCCATTGGTCACAGCAGCACCCCACCTCACCACCTCCTTCCATGTCTATCACCAGCAGCATCCAGACCCAACTGCTCTGTATCTGCACAGCCAAGCAGAGGCCTGTCTGTATGACTAGACTCCATAGAGATTAACAGAGGCGTATATGTTTGATTACTGGCATTAATACTTGTATCCCCATAATCTAGTAGTAGTTTCCTGTACAATAACATGTGTGTAGTTTAGTTTTTTGTCAATTAGAAATTCATATTTGATCTGATTATTTGCTGACGTATGGGTGGGGATTAGAAAAGTCAGTCTCACCTCTTCAACCATTTCTTAGTCAGACTGTAATCCATAGCTGCAGGGTGAGGGCTAAAACAGTGGACGACCGTGAGAATGATCATACCTTTGGCTTCACACTGGTGGGATGAGAGGGATTAGAATGACATTAAGTGGAGAGAGATGGGGAAGATAGAACTGGAAGACAGGGAGGGAGGTAGTAGGAGGCAGCAGCTAGGGAGAGGCGTGTACTGTAAGCTGCGTGGGGCGAGAACGCAGAGCTTTTGATGTTCTCTGTGTGAAGCTGCTGTTTGTTTGATGTCCCGTGGCTTCTTCCTCCGATGGACAGTTTTTAGTGATGTAGGGGGACAGGATAGGCTGCAGTAAGGAGCAGATGAAAGCCGGGCTATCCTGGCATAGCCCCTGGGCCTCTACAACCCCATCCTATCACTGGGCCTCCACCACCTCACCCCACACCATCAAACCCAACAACAGGCCCAGGGGCATGCAGTTGGAACACTACTTACTGTAGTAGCCTGCTCTCTGCTGGTAGCATTTGGGCATAACACCTCTTCATCACAATCTCATTTAAACTTGTGAGCATTTCCTTGCTGGAACAACATTACCCCCAATAACTCTGATTGATAAATGAATACTTTCCCTGGACAAGGTCCTTAGGGCAATATTACCTGTACCGTGAGTGCTCAATTTGATAGCATTTTAGAGGAAATCAATGCTGTAAAGTCTTACATTGTGGCTCATGAAGTATTCCAATCATGAAACCGATTTTTTGAATTTGTTTGTCAAACAAATTTTTGCATTTATTGGTTGTCTCCTTTTTGGCAGACCTCTGGAAATCAAACTAAGGCCCCCCACTAGGGGTCCCCGGCCCCCCTGGTTGATTATGCTTCGCCCCCTAAACAGTCATTCACTGCATAGCAACTCTGGTGGCTGTCACAGCCAAAACATTTCTACGTTGTAAAGAGGGAGGATGAGTGACTTGAAATCTTGTTTTCTTACATCAGATTCTGACTGAGAGGAAATTATACCTCTGGAAAGGAAAACTTGACCTGACAAATTGAATGAACCTCTTGCTTTGTTTGTTTGCAGACATAAAGTGACGAAGAAGCCCGCGTGTGAGAACATTACGGTGGCCTACTACTTCTGTGGGGAGCCCATCCCGTACAGGACGTCGGCCAAAGGTCGCATGGTCATGCTGGGCCAGTTCAAAGAGCTGCTGACTAAGAAAGGAAGCTACAGGTGAGGTCACTACTCTACCTGGTGAGGCACAGGGAACTAGATTTACAACATGATGTTATGTAACATTTTAGTCTATTAAACTCTGAAGTCCTTGAAATTGAATATCACGTTTTTGTTGTGTTTATGGTCATCTGGAAAAGGATGAACCACATTCCAAAGTCCATTTTTTTCGTCTTGTGTAAATTTGGTGCATAATAAATCAAGCTTTTTCAACGAACTTGAACTAACAAGCAACTGTTCTCTATCCAACCGACTCTAGGTATTTTTTCAAGAAGGTAAGCAATGACTTTGGGGTGGTGTTTGAAGAGGTGCGCGAAGATGACGCCGTCCTGCCCATCTTTGAGGACAAGATCATTGGGAAAGTGGAAAAGATTGATTGACATGGAGGTGGAGAGGAAGGCGACGTTCACAAAGTCGGCCTGCGATGGCGCTATCGACGGATGAGCTGTTCACTGGAGAGAGACGGAGAGTACGTGTTTGATTAGAGGGAGGATTGGCAGGGGAAGAAAATGTACGGAGTAAGTCGCTACAGGAGGGAATGGATGAAGGGCTGAGAGAATGAGGAGACGAGTGCGTAGTGGTCACTGTGGTAGACCCTTATGACTCCAAGGCTTTCATATCTGCTCAGTGCCACTGCATTGTGCAGGCAGAGTAGGAAAGCATTGGACAACAACAACAAAAAAGCTGACATTCTCTCCTTCAGTGTCTTTCTGAGTGTAATGTAATGTAGCATTGTACAATTTGACTAGAAGAAAAATGCTATGAATCTGCTTACTAAAGCAGCATATTATTTTTGATATGACGTATCAGAAGGTATCCTTTCTAATATAAGCGTGTCATTTTTATATGTGTTGGTACCAGATGTGTACAGATTGTCTGTTTTAAAACATAACGATAAAGTGTTATATTATCTATTTAAATATTTGAAAAAGCGGTCGTTTTAATCCTATTAAAGCAGTGGCGCTGTTCCAATTCGACGAGATCCAAGTGTTTTGACAGGGCTGTTTTTCAAGTATTGTAGGAACTATTACACAGCCCCCATGTTCTACCAAGTGCTTTTAACAGGAACACTCAACCTTGCCAGTCCTCTAAAGTTAAGTGGCATTGAGTTGTCATGCTGCACTTATCACTGTATTATGCATTAGTGTCAATGGCGCAAAATGAAAAAGGAATGCCTTCTTGAGGTTGCCCTTAACTGATTCTGCCTTCATGTTTTGCGTTTTTCAATTAGGAAGGGACATCCCCAGCAGTAGCTCGATCTGTGTCCAATGTACTGTACTCTGAGGTCTATTAACTTTCCCCATAGTGTACGTATGTATGCACATTAAATACATTATTATTCCCATACCTGCAGACATCTGCCAACTTAAATTGATCCCCACTATGTTCAGTAACTTAAGATTTTTGCTACATTTCGGTCTTAATTGTAGCAGATCAGGGCAGAAAATAACGTCTTTGATCAGAGATAATCACAACCATTTGTGTACATGCTACTGACAGTTCAGATCCAGATTCTATTTACAGCCTAGAGCTTTTGTTAGGCATTTAAGACCAGAGTCCATAGTAGAAGTCTCCTGAAGGTTCATACACGGGTGTCCGTGTCGAGAAAGGGTCTGTGTGCGGAAGTTTGTCACAAAGTAACTACCGCGCTCAATAGAGTGTTGATCGTCTAATGTGTGTTCACATGTATCCAGAAAGGCTCCTGACCCCATGGTTTCACACTGGACAATGAAAGGACATAGTATATGTTTACCTAGTAAATATATCACAAATACAGCTGAATAATGACTTGTAGCCTTTCATAGCTCTATAGAGCTACATTTGGTGCCTGGCAGAAATTGTCTCTAGAAATAACTTTAGTAGGAAATTATCTATTTTTTTTTTTTGATAGGTCACAATACACCAAAGAGAACAGTAGAAGTCGATGTGTTTGTCATCCCCTTTTCTCTTCTTTATTTACCCTCATTCACATGGGTACTCTTTTTTTATTCTCCAAATCCCTGTGTTGAAGTGTAATTCTCTTGTACAATTTTCTAGGGCAGGGCTCTCCAACCCTGTTCCTGGAGAGCTACCCTCCATGTAGGTTTCCAATCCAACCCTGTTCCTGGAGAGCTACCCTCCATGTAGGTTTCTACTCCAACCCTGTTCCTGGAGAGCTACCCTCCATGTAGGTTTCCACTCCAACCCTGTTCCTGGAGAGCTACCCTCCATGTAGGTTTCCATTCCAACCCTGTTCCTGGAGAGCTACCCTCCATGTAGGTTTCCAATCCAACCCTGTTCCTGGAGAGCTACCCTCCATGTAGGTTTCCAATCCAACCCTGTTCCTGGAGAGCTACCCTCCATGTAGGTTTCCACTCCAACCCTGTTCCTGGAGAGCTTACCCTCCATGTATGTTTCCAATCCAACCCTGTTCCTGGAGAGCTACCCTCCATGTAGGTTTCCACTCCAACCCTGTTCCTGGAGAGCTACCCTCCATGTAGGTTTCCACTCCAACCCCAGCTGTAACTAACCTGATTCAGCTCATCAATCAGCAAATGACTACAATCGTTTGCGCTAGATTAGGGTTGGAGGGAACCTGCAGGACGGTAGCTATCCAGGAAGAGGGTTGGAGAGCCCTGTTCCTGGGCGTTGTGCCGGGGGTCAGTGCAAGGCGGAATGTGCTAACCGTTGTGAATTAGGATGGTAAGGACCTTTTTCATCAGAGTGCTGTATTGCTGGGTGTTGTTCTGTTTCAACACCACGTATAAGAGGACGATCTCCTTTTCTGAGATGCTGTTTTTGTATTTATTTAGATGGATATTTTTAAAGAATCTGTATAAAGTTAACATACGTAGTGGACAACCCTCTATTGTTCCTGTTTAAAGATTTGAATAACCGTACTTTGTGTTTTTATAGCGAGAGGCATTTACTCCATGATCTTTGACAATATTGGTACTCAGCCATCATCTGTCACGCTACAATGTAGAATTTGGCTCACTTGTTATAATTATCATTAGATGTTCACTGTCTGTATGTATTACCAATGGAGGGCAGTGATTCTTACTGTGAAAGCCCCAAAGTGACCCCCCCCCCCCACTCATGGTGAATGAAATGTATATAACGACCATCACAGAGTGCCTTTTATTGCCATCCTCTCATGTCATCCGCTATGTGATTCTCAAGTGTTACCAAGGCCTTGCTTTTATATTTTTATTTAACGTCTTACAAACCATGTTCTGTTCAACTGTTTCCTATGTCACATCTCACTTTGGATAGAAACGTTTTGTGTAAATATGTATAAAAAAAAAAAATAATTGTACATGTCATCAACCAGCAATTCACTTTAGGAGATATTCAATACCCCCGGACCTGTTTCTTTGTGCTGAGTTGTGCGGTTATCATTTAAAGGTACTTCAATGAATACATGTAATAAACCTGAACTTCTCCATTACCTGTAGTCATTCAAATGTGTTAACTGATTTGAAATCTAACACTTTAACACTATAAACTAACAACACTTTATGAAATACTTAATATCCTATTAAACTATACTTCACTATAATGTGTTACCCACAAAGTAGAGTTACATTAAATAACAAATCTGCAGTGTTTGACTGGCACAGCTTCAACTGAAGGTGGCAGTCTTGATCCGCTGGCATTGTGAGCGTTGCTTGAAGTGGGCTGGTTCTCACCCGTACTGGTACCTGCACCTCAAGTGTTCTACTGCTTGACCACTGGGAACCTCTTATAGAATATTGGCTCTAGAATAGGACACTTAAATCAGTCCTGTAACCTACCTAGTACTGCAGTCCATGACCAGCAGAGTGAGAGAATAATTTGCTCGTGTGAGGAGTAGATTCTCAAACCTGGCTGAGATGACAGCAGTTTCAGACAAAGCCTTTGATAATGGTCCTGGAGGTGAACTTTGGAGAGTGTGGCTGTTGTCTGAATAACGGTTCAGGCTTCCAGATTGAGGTGATTAATTGGAACATTACTACAGAATCAAATCTTGAGAATCAGAATCAAACTCTTGATTGACTCTTGTTGTGGATTGTATTAGAGCAGCTTTGCTTTTTTTGTTAATGAGTTTGAATCAAGTTTGAAGTATTTCAAGTCTAACTACAAAGGAAGATTTTGCAGTTCACTCTTGTCAGTTAACAATCCTTAACTGTCTATTGACACCCGCGAGTCAATCTAAGTAACATCATTTAAAAAATCCCCATCAAAATCCGTAAAATTAAGCTCGAGGTAACAGTTTGCATGGGCTGAATCTCAATCCACTGATTGCGCCTGTGTCGGTCTTCCGCATCTGCGGTGGAATGTAGTTGAGCTACGGTTTGGCCTACAAACTATGACCCCCACAAGTGTCACGGGACTAGTCTGAAGATGACCCATACAAATGAATGGAAGTATGGAGGTAGATTTGTGTCCCAAAAATATGGGGTTTAATTATGTGAGAAGAAAACAAATCCGGAGCTTTCTTATATCTCCTGGATATAGGACAGACACTTCAAAACCTTATTCCTTATGATAAAAAATTGTTTTTACATTTCATTTATGATTGTGCCATTCAATGCATTTCTATGGGCTATAGTATATATTTTTGGGGGATACCTAAAGGGGTCCTAAAATTCCAAATCAAATAGCTAAATGATCTATGGTATGACCATCTAAAACAATTGCATATGTTCGCTTTGTACCCCAACGACCTTTAGAGGTTAACCTGGCCCATTACTGGCTACGTCAGAAATAGCTGCGCATACAGACAAGTCAGACGTGAGCGGTAACATTTAACGAATGACAGACTTGATTGATTCACTTTGATGTAGATTTACGAAGGGATCATGTTGTGATAAGAGTCCGATTCAAGTACATGCAAGATGGGGTTTGTATGTGAATAAATGTTATTAGGTTACGATGGTTTGTGGAAATGCTGGACGTTTGTATACAGCGGAAGCAACGTTACATTTAAAACAAGTGTTCTCAGAAATGACAGGGTTTTAAGATCAAAACTGATTAGTGCATTTTGTAGGACGTTCTCCATCAACCTTCAATGACACTCTTCAAGTCTCCCTGCCGTGTGGGTGATTAGGCATCGAGCAATCTCTTTATAAAGAGCTCTTCATATATCTGCACATTAGCTACTGTTACTGCTCAGAAATATCTTCCTTTTGTCTTCCAATCCCTAGTTTGAGGCTTAGTCCCAGACAAGTGTCAAAACACTGCTGCTAACACACTGTTGGTTAATTGTGTTCTCGCTCACTTCTTTCCAATCCAATAGCAGTACCGTGAGGCCCCTGCTGTTTCATCCCAACAGGGCCCCCAGCTCATATAGACTTGTAATTAATTCTGGAACACAATGTTGGGCTCCGTTTAGAGAAGCAAGCAGCTTAATTGAAAAAGTAAGATCATTAGTGTGTTCTCCAGCAGTGCCTAAAACTAGCCAGACCAAATCAAAAGAAATAGGCCTTCATTAGTGGTCGCCACAGCTCCAAGATATATATAAATATACGGTTGTTTTTGCAAAAAGTTTGCTCTTCGCACCCTTTTGCAATGAACATCAATTGGAGGTTGTCTGTAATGATCAGACGCGTGCTTTTCTTCTCACTTCTGATGGAGACTCTGTGTGCTTCCCAAACCGGTTTGATCTCTCTTCACACCATCCCTGTTGATGACTCGCTTTGTATGATGCTGTTATGTCCTTTCCCAGCATCCTCGGTTCTTTAACATGCACTAGTGTAAGTCTACTGCATTTTGTCAGACCATAGTGTTCTTCATTGTCTTGACACATGCACGCACACAAGCAGCAGGATGCACCTGCTTAAAGCATGAACATGCACTGACATGCACTTCCTGTACCTATAAAGAAAGGCCACACTGAAGCGTTGGCTAGGCTGGTGACTTCATATACAGCTATATCAGTACGTTGTTGTACACATTGTACATGCTGTGCTTAGAATGGAGACCTGCACTGGACCTGTACATCAAAAGTCAGAAATGAATGTCAGCCTGTCAGGTCACTATTGTCCAATGTCCCAGGCTAGCGGAAGGTAAATGCCAGTCCAACCTCCTTTCATGCATAACCTTCCACACAATACCACACTGCCTCGCGTACTTTACAGGGTCATAGACCTATAAATGGAACATATCCTTTGTGTGTAACACCCAAGTAGGCAATGTTCTTACGGAGAAACCTGTATTGACTAGGAGCAGTGAGGGAGGAGGGAGGGATAATATATTTTAATTGCATGCAGTCCTTGTATTGCTGACTAATTTATACATGTTTTAGATTGCAGCACAGCAGTCAATAAATCCCACTGAACCTGAGTCTGAAATCCCCATGGTAACCAAATCTAAACACTCATATTTTATTTAATCACGATACATCCTTTAGAGGTAAACGTCAATATGGCCCCCATCAAGATACCAGGGTGAAGATATGCTCCCCTTGAATCAATTATTGCTTTTCGTTAGACTGTGCCAGGACTCCCATTCTACATTCAGACAGTTATACAGTCGCTGTTGCTGTGTGTGGGGGTGTATCCAGTGTTGATAATCACTGGAGTCTAAAGCACACATAAAAAAGCAGCTGGGCATGTTACTCCCACCCAACAGAAACAGTATGCCTAATTAGACTCAGTCAATTCATTGTGCATGGCCGAGAGGAATGCACAGACAGCAGCACATACAGGATGTCCCTTGTGTAGAAAATGCATCATTACAGTACTTGTTGTTTATGACATATTCTGCTTAACGTTTGTGGGCAGCTAAATAGAACCATGCCAATGATGTAGATAGGTGTCAGTAAAACTGTCAACTGTCTACGAACTGTGTTCCATGTACCATGGATATGACAAAAGAAAAGTGGGCAAAGGAATGAAGAAATGTCAGTCAGGTTCTGTGCTGGTGTGAAAAACAGCGTTGATGAAACCACATTGTAAACAGGCAGACCGTGAGCCCACTTCCATGTGGTCAAACCAGTCAATAACACAATGGATGTGTCAAACTAATTGCAACATGCATCTTTTCTAACTAGGCCATAGTAACAGTAGGTTCAGTTGAGCTATTTTCTGCTGTATATTTTCCCACTGCATGGGGTTGTGTTAATTGTTGTGAGAAACGTCTTAATGTGACTCAGCTCAGCCCCTTCATTTCCTCCCCACTTACGAGACTTGTAACATGAATTGTTGTATTTGTTTATTGTGGATTCCTGGGCTCCAGCAACATTAAGGCAGTTATATACAATAACAAATATTACATAACACTTTTCACAATACATTAGGTGTGTTCCCTCAGGCACTGGTCCAGGTGTGACAAAACTAGGGCCTGTAGGACCTGCCTTGATGAAAAGGAATCCTAAATCAAATAGTATGAAAATGTTAAGATTTTGTTGTATATTCATTCGACCAGGTGCATTTATTAATAAGTGTTTTGAGGTGTGCGTATGACAACTTCCTGTTTTTGAAGATGACTTGCTCTCAAGTCATTTTCAGAACACTCTCAGTTCAGGATACTCTGTTCAAAGTGCAGCACTCCGGCATATCACACATTTCTCACAGCTTGAGAAATGTCAAATCAATTAAAAACACCACTGGTGTCCTGGATACATCATGAGGGTAGGGGGCAGCATTTGGAATTTTGGATGAAAAGCGTGCACAAATTAAAGGGCCTTCTACTCAGGCCCAGAAGATAGGATATGCATATAATTAGATCTGGATAGAAAACACCCTAAAGTTTCCAAAACTGTTAAAATAATGTCTGTGAGTATAACATAACTGATTTGGCAGGCCGAAAACCTGAGAAAAATCCATTCAGGAAGTAGGATTTTTTTGTTTGTTGTAGTTTTCTATTCAATGCCATTACAGTATCCATTGACTTAGGACTCAAATTGCAGTTCATATGCCTTCCACTAGATGTCAACAGTATTTAGAAATTGTGTCAGGCTTGTATTCTGAAAAATGAGGGAGTAATAGCAGTCTGAATGAGTGGACCCTGCCGTGTCACAGAGCTTTTTCATGCGCGCGGCCGAGAGAGTGCCTTTCTTGTTTACCTTTTATATTGAATACGTTATTGTCCGGTTTAAATATTATCGATTATTTAGGCTAAAAACAACTTAAGGGTTGAATATAAACATCGTTTGACATGTTTCTAAAAACTTTACGGATGCCATTTGGATTTTTTGTCTGCCTGTTGTGACTGCGTTTGAGCCAGTGGATTACTAAAGAAAACGCGCAAACAAAACAGAGGTTTTCAGATATAAAGAGAGACTTTATTGAAAAAAGGAACATTTATTGAATAAATTAATGTCTTCTGAGTGCAACCATATGAAGATCATCAAAGGTAAGTGATTAATTTGATCTCTATTTTTGACTTGTGTAACTCTTCTACTTGGCTGGTTACTGTTTGTAATGATTTGTCTGCTGGGCTATGTTCTCAAATAATTGTAAGGTATGCTTTCGCCGTAAAGCATTTTTTAAATCTGACACCGTGGTTGGATTCACAAGAAGTTCATCTTTAAACCTATGTAAAATAGTTGTATCTTTTCTGAATTTTTATAAGGAGTATTTCTGTATTTGAATTTGGCGCTCTGCAATCTCACTGGATGTTGGCCAGGTGGGACGCTAGTGTCCCACATACCCTAGAGAGGTTTTAATAAAGAAAGCTATTTGTGGAAGGTCTGTGACAGTGTTTCCCAACCCTGGTCATCGAGTACCCCCAACAGTATACAGTTTTGTTGTAGCCCTTGGAAACACTGGTCTATGAAATCAGGTCCCTCGTAATATCGGGGATCGGATCGAAGTTGAGTCAGATATTCTCGGGGATCCATCGATTCTTATAGAGAGGTCATGTAAAACATTTATAATTGTGTTATAAACCAACATATCACATCAAAAGGGCTTTAGTCACTGGATGTCATTAGTGATGGAAGTGATGGCTGTGACTGACATTTCACCTCCACTATGTTTTTCATACAGTGATGGCCATCACTTTGTTTCAGACTATTTGGTTTTATGATCACTCCTGCAGTCATAGCTGCTGCTGTATCAGTCTTAGCTGCTGCAGGCTATTGAAGCGATACAGAATCAAGACTACTCCTTTGCTTTCATCCAGACTACAGCATCTAAACCACAGGTGTGTTTGAGTGCTCCTCAAGGGTTGTGAGTGCTAAGAATTTTGCCCTCTTCGTTCCACATTATCTTTCGCACTGATGTTGCCATATTTGGATGTTTAGGGGTAATGTTTGTAATCTGATGAAGTGTCACATCCAGGCCTCTTACACCTTTTGCTTTGTTTCATTTTTTGCTGTTCTTTTTTTAGTGCGCATGGTATCCCTTTTCAATCTAATCATCTTCCTAAACCACTGTAGAATATTGATTGAGCTGTTATCACTCTCTCTCTCGCCCTCGCCCTCGCTCTCACTCCCTCTCTCGCTCTCTCTCTCACTCTCTTTCTCTCTCACTCTCTTTCTCGCTCTCACTCTCTTTCTCTCTCACTCTCTTTCTCGCTCTTGCTCTCGCTCCCTCTCCCTCTGCCTCTCTCTCTTCAATCCCTCAGCACTTGAGCTGCAGTATTCCAATGCTCTCCATGCTTCATTTCCACTCCATCTCAGCCCTCACCACACTTTTCTGCTTCAGAATACTGAACTTCAAGAGCTATCTTCTTTTACCCCATCTACTATCTCCTCTCATTTTCATTTCTTCCTTGGCGTTGGGATATTCCCATGTGGCACACAGAATGGCTTCAACATTTTTACTCTCAAAGCTCTGGTTTTCAGTCTTGCTCCTTAATGTGTAGCCAGTGTTTATTTTACAATTTATTTTACAATGTCCGTTGGTGCATGTGAGTAGCTGTGCTGTGTGTTTTGGGCTTTCGTGCCCTTGTGGATTGTGCAGATGATTACGGGTCTGTGTGTTAATCATCGTGTGCGTGTGTTATTTATTCAAGGTACTCCTCGCTCTTTTGTTTGGGTTTCAACCCTGTGTTTTTGTTACGTGTTTGTTTGAGACCAAACAATACTCTAGAAATCATATGGAGGTCAATTATACTACACAGCCTTTATATGCTGTATACTGCATGTGGCCTTCATATGTAAATAGCGGCGTTATGGTAAAGCATACTAATGCATACTTTTCAGATTTTATTTTGTGTGGATCCCCATTGAGGCCTTTCCTCGCGTTCATCAGAAATGTATAGATATGGCTTCCAGCCTGTTGTCTGCAGAATGCATTCATTCATTTTGCGTGTGTGTGTGTGTGTGTATTATCCTCACCATGACACTGCCTTTGATTTTCACAGTGCTAGAGATCCAGACAGAAAGAAATCAAGGGCTTTGGGATGTTACAGCCATGTCTAGGTGAAAAATGAACAGTAAAACATGTCAAGTGGAGAATTGGGAAAAGTGAACATTATCCAAAATTCTGCTTGTCTAAAACATTGATACTCCAGCCGTAAACTGCATTCATCTGGGTTTCTTTGCAAATGTATATATAAAATGTAACATCTGCTCAAAATTCTAATCTGTGACTAGATTTTTATCAGCCCATTTGTTGTCCTCAGTATACAGTAATCCTACACTGTTATCTTGCTCAGAGGTGAAAGGGAAAGACCACATGCAGCATAAAAAATGCATAATCATTGATTTGTGGACCTGTAAGTAACTCGTACTCCCTGTGAAGACTGCAGCCTTCACCATATAAAATAGAGAAAATACAGCTACTAACGCAACTCTTTTCAATTATCTTTAAACAAGAATACGTTTCAAAGCGATGGCAGGATCATGCCGAGAAGAATCCAAAGCCTTGTACAACGGAGAGCTCTGTCAATATTGTACCTACTGTTGTTATTTTTTAAGTGATTTTTGAAGAATGTTTTTTTTTATATATTTGGGGGGTGGTTGATAACCTTGAGCTACAATATCTGGTGTTAACCCATGGATTTACAGGATTGACTATGACAAGTCTGTTTACTTAGCTATAGCTAGCTAGCTAACATTAGCTGGCTAATCTAAATTTCAATGATGCACCGGCTGTTTGTTCCACCTGCCCAGGTTTCTGGAAGGACTGTGAGGGGATGGCAGAGGCTCGCATTGTGGGAGACTGTTGCTGATTACTGCTGACGTGTGGTGGTCTCTAAGGCGCTTATAGCTGACGAAGTATCACCCAGGTGGGTGCTACACTTTTCAGTGGTGAATCTGTTCCGACCGCGGAGGAGTCGCTGTGAACTTCAGAGACAAAGGTGCCTGATGAATAGCTCCGGTCCTGCCTGTCTGAATAATCTTACTCCCTAGCTGGCCCATTGACACCAGCTTGACTCAAGCTTCTCCTGTACAGAACTGCATTATCATCCAGCTGTGACCTCTTTTTTTTGTGTGTGAATGAGAATCTGTACGAAAAGTGCTATTATTATTATAAAGATCCGATTAAATTACTAGAGGAGCTATGTTATAAACCCTCAAAGTTCCAGAATGGTATGAAAATGGCAGCCATTGTGGTCAGGCAGAAATCCAAACCGGTCTAATTGGAATGAATGGCAGTAGAGGCATAGGTCATGCATTCCTTCTTTTACTGATGCAGGGAAATAAAAGCAAGGCATGTGCAGGGGTGTCATTTCAGCTAAACCTAGGGTATGGCAGGGGGTGGGGTTTATAAAGTTCAAGCTCATTTACTGCATTTCTACCCAATTCAAAACTCTAAAATGCATTTTGGAGAACAAAAAAAAATCTTTTTTTACTCCAGCCATTATCACCTTGGCTACTGTACCTTCATTCACCTCAGTCGACAGGAGACTTAACATTCTACAAACCCGTCATACAGCAATTCTCTGCTATGCGCACTAGCTCAGCACTGTGATCAAAAAGTCTAGTTTCATGTCAAGTCAAACAGCAGTTATCTAGCCATC
Source organism: Oncorhynchus nerka (assembly GCF_034236695.1). Lineage (NCBI taxonomy): Eukaryota > Metazoa > Chordata > Actinopteri > Salmoniformes > Salmonidae > Oncorhynchus > Oncorhynchus nerka. Next base: position 25,762,752 of record NC_088416.1, on the reverse strand, counting down.
TAGAGACATCTTCCAGATCTGCACTGTTTTGAGAGAAAAGTTCACTCACTGCAGAGCTGTGTCAATGCGCTGTCCATAGGCCTAAAGCCAGCTAGCCGGCTAAACAACCTTCCCGTCCTGCTCTGAGTTATCCGCATGGTCCATAAACCAGCCCACTATTACTGCTAAACTGCATTTGCCTTTTAATCGGGATTAGAATGATTTTAGTAGCCTATTTTAAATTGTTGGTGCTGAGCTAGGGTAAGGCGACTGCCATCCTCTGCCATACCGAAGTGACACCCCTGGGCATGCGATGTATCAGAAATTGTGCAACAGAATTACTGTCAAGCAAAAATATTGTCATATCATTATACGTACAGTTTACACCAGTTTTATACCAATGTTGGGTATAAATAGCCTGTAGAATATATGTAAACAGACCATAAATGTCTCAATGTTTGTTTTCTTGTGTGGTGTACTATGATACAATATTGATACTCGTTGCATTTACAAGTTTTCTAAGTCCTGTCAACTAATTTCAGCAGTGTATGGCTGTGGATTGACTCCATTGTTTGTATGGAATGTAGGTCATTAGATTTTTGCGCGGGAATCATTCCACCTAAACCTTCTGGCTAGCTAGCAAATAAACATGAGTTGTTTTACATAGCATCTTATTACAGCACTGGCTAACCAATGGCTTCACAACTCCCTTTTACCAAAATGTCTGACCTTTTATATCATCATAAGGAGGTTCATGACCTCTGGCCTGCTCGCCTCCCTACCACTGAGGAAGTACAGTTCCTGCGCAGCCCAGTCAAAACTGTTCGCTGCTCTGGCCCCCCAATGGTGGAACAAACTCCCTCACGACGCCAGGACAGCGGAGTCAATCACCACCTTCCGGAGACACCTGAAACCCCACCTCTTTCAGGAATACCTAGGATAGGATAAAGTAATCCTTCTCACCCCCCTTAAAAGATTTAGATGCACTATTGTAAAGTGGCTGTTCCACTGGATGTCTTAAGGTGAACGCACCAATTTGTAAGTCGCTCTGGATAAGAGCGTCTGCTAAATGACTTAAATGTAAATGTAAATGTAATGACCTAGTATTCTAGTATTCTAATTCCTAATTCTAAGATAATTCCTCACGGTCCTTAGATTAACCGGTGCTTTGTCAATCTCAAACCATATATCCAACTCCCTGGCATTACCCTCTCTTGACCCAACCATTGATTTCCCTTTAATAGCTGATCTGTCCATGCCAACCTTGCCTATTAGTGTTTTCAATATTCTAGATATTTGATAGTCAAGAGGGACTCACAGCACCACTATCAGCAAGTAGGGGTTAAGTATACTGTATTTCCTTTAAGGGTCCGTAGGCACACTTGGCAGCATTTTAAGCCTAAGCACATTCTTCAAGCTCCGTCCTTCAGCCAGCCATGTAGTTCTTGTTGGATTGTTGTTGGATGTTTCCACAGTCCTTGTTTGATTCCACATATTGGATTGAACAAGCACTCTTGCCCAGAGAAACTTTTTAATTTGTGAATGTTTCCTACCATTTATATGGCTGGTGCCTTTCTAATTAGGCCTACATCTGTTGCAGTAGGACAAGGCTTCTTTTGCAGGGAGCGAGGAGGATAATAAATGGAATCCGTGGGTGTGGATTACATCCCTATGCAGACACCAGCCCTGAGCTGGAATTACTAATGAACAGACACAACCAGAGTGGATATATTAGGCCCTGTGTTGGAAACTGTTGGAACACCTGCTCATATAACCATTACGCGCAGGACGCGCAGTGGTCGTGACATAATTACAGTGACTTATTTCAAAAAACAACTTGCAAACCTCTAATAATTTGATATCAATGAGACAGACACATGTAGTAGTCACAGAAAATCGAATGTATACATGTGTACAAAATGACCAAGTGGAGACCGCTATAAACTGTCATATACCAGATATAGGATTATCAAAAGCAGAGATGGAGCTTGCTAACTGCATGCTGAGTGTTGGAAATGATTAAGTCCCTTATTTTAGAGAATTAAAGTGTGTGTGTGTCCGTGCATGCGTGTGTGTAGTCTGTTCTGCCTGACTTTCTTAGATCCATGTCAAGCAAAAGGGCTTTAAAAAGAACAGTCTATATCGTGCTAAGAAGTAACTGGGGTGAGTTTCTTTCAAACGTCTATTTATGTTCCAAATTGTTATTAGAGTTAATTCTACCCTGAGTCATAGCAACCGGAGGCTGAAGTCTCATAGATCACGTTTACTGCTGCTTGACACCCACAGGTTTTGGGAACGGAGGGGTTTAAACAGCATCAAGGCCATGACTAAAGCACCCCACTCCTCTAGACTTTCAGCTCTGCTATGATCATCTTCACAGGAAGTGTCTACACTGCAGATGGGTTCTGGGGGAAATGGAGGTTATGGTTTGTCCACTCACCTCTATGACTTTTCCTTGGATCATCAGTAATTACAACACATTACTACGTATTTCACATCTTCTTTCAAGAGATAATCAAACAGCATATTCCCTATATACACTTAGGGTATGTTTGTAATCCACCCAGTTGGCCCACACTTTATCACCCAAGCTAAATAAAGTCCGTAATGCTCATGAGAGAGGAGAGACTGTTACACAAGAACAGATTCAATTCAGTACAAGCCTGAAACCATACAAATGAAACTATTAATCACTAACCACTAAATTGTTCTTCAAGAAAAAAGTGTCTGAGGCTTAAAGCAATAAGCCTGATATAAAAACTTGAAGTGTCTTAAATAAGGGTCTTGAGGAGTTAGTAACTCTGTGGTGAGAGACAATGACGTATTTTTCAATTAAAAAGACAATTAGATGGAGTATTGACCTGCTGGAAGATAAAACAGTTCATAAAATTAAAGACCAGACATTTTGCCAGTTTGTCGGAACACATTTAATTTGTTTGTCACAAATGTTTCATTATCCTGCTTCTAGTTTGGTAATATTGAAGGATAATGGACATTTTAGGATGCCAATGAAATTGTCTTTGAAAGATAACTCATTGCAGTTGTATCATCTGCCCACAGATTGAAGTTTGACAATGTCAAACAGTAAGGCACTTGATTCTTGACTCAGCTGGTGCGGTGGACATGGATTTGAATCTCTGTCTTTTTTCAATATACAAATCCAGGACATTGTGTCCGAGCTGCGTCATTCTGGGATGGAGGAAGTCTCCCGCACAATAGAGTTATCCCAACAATGAGTCAGGGAACACATCTCAGGGACGATTACCAACAACGACGAGACGGCCTACAGGGAAGAGGTGAGGGCCCTCGGAGTGTGGTGTCAGGAAAATAACCTCACACTCAACGTCAACAAAACTAAGGAGATGATTGTGGACTTCAGGAAACAGAAGAGGGAACACCCCCCTATCCACATCGATGGAACAGTAGTGGAGAGGGTAGCAAGTTTTAAGTTCCTCGGCATACACATCACAGACAAACTGAATTGGTCCACTCACACAGACAGCATCGTGAAGAAGGCGCAGCAGCGCCTCTTCAACCTCAGGAGGCTGAAGAAATTCGGCTTGTCACCAAAAGCACTCACAAACTTCTACAGATGCACAATCGAGAGCATCCTGGCGGGCTGTATCACCGCCTGGTACGGCAACTGCTCCGCCCTCAACCGTAAGGCTCTCCAGAGGGTAGTGAGGTCTGCACAACGCATCACCAGGGGCAAACTACCTGCCCTCCAGGACACCTACACCACCCGATGTTACAGGAAGGCCATAAAGATCATCAAGGACATCAACCACCCGAGCCACTGCCTGTTCACCCCGCTATCATCCAGAAGGCGAGGTCAGTACAGGTGCATCAAAGCTGGGACCGAGAGACTGAAAAACAGCTTCTATCTCAAGGCCATCAGACTGTTAAACAGCCACCACTAACATTGAGTGGCTGCTGCCAACACACTGACACTGACTCAACTCCAGCCAATTTAATAATGGGAATTGATGGGAAATGATGTAAATATATCACTAGCCACTTTAAACAATGCTACCTTATATAATGTTACTTACCCTACATTATTCATCTCATATGCAAACGTATATACTGTACTCTATATCATCGACTGCATCCTTATGTAATACATGTATCACTAGCCACTTTAACTATGCCACTTTGTTTACATACTCATCTCATATGTATACACTGAACTCGATACCATCTACTGTATCTTGCCTATGCTGCTCTGTACCATCACTCATTCATATATCCTTATGTACATATTCTTTATCCCCTTACACTGTGTATAAGACAGTAGTTTAGGAATTGTTAGTTAGATTACTTGTTGGTTATTCCTGCATTGTCGGAACTAGAAGCACAAGCATTTCGCTACACTCGCATTAACATCTGCTAACCATGTGTATGTGACAAATAAAATTTGATTTGATTTTATTTGAATTCGTAGAGACAAACCACTCTCTATTTAACTTCAAATCTTGTACCAACACTGTACAATTGGCAGATGTTAGTCAATTACCGTGTGCCAAAATAAAAGCTTTCATCCCAGTCTTAATTGCTTGCTTTGAGTTTTGGGTGTGACAAGCTACATTTCCGATTGAAATGCCTTACAGCGTGATTACATTAAGGAATGCACTCCCACCATGATGATGATACACTGATGAGTCAAAATCATGCTGTTTATGCATAACGTTGCTTTCATTTAGCACACATTGGCCAGAGTCATTCTGTAATGTCTATGCATGATAATTACATTTGACTTTCTTCTTTACAAGCTTTATTTTTTTAATCAGGAGCTCCTTCAAAGTCAAGCAGAGGCAACTCCTGTATGCAAATGCTGCCTGCTCCCAGGTCAAATTCCAGAGATGCAAGGATCTCTGGGGGCTCCCTCTTTCTCCCCTTTCTTGCTCTCTCACTCTCTCTTGCTGCTTTCCTTGATATTCTACTACAGTATGTGTTACTTCCTGGAGGAAAAGGAACAATCTGCCAAGAACAGGTAGGCCTAAATCAGTGGAGGCTGCTGAGGGGAGAACGGCTCATAATATTGGCTAGAGTATAGTCAATGGAATGGTATCAGACGTGGTTTCCATGTGGTTGATACCATTCCATTGACTCCATTCCAGCCTTTATTATGAACCATCCTCCCCTCAGCAGCCTCAACTGGCTTTAATGGTGAAAAAGAATCCTCTTTTGTGTGCACGCACAGCACTGTGTGCTCTATCTTCACACAGTTTCACATTTATTCCATGTGGTCAAACGTGGTCAGATGCATTCAAGGATGTAACACTACAAGGTGTGAAACAGATGAGGGTAAGCGCTCTGAGGACAAGGGAGGCTGCAGGCTTATTGATTGGTTGCCACGACAATTCAGAAACAAGTACTGAGCCTTATAGAGCGTCATTGAAAAATCCTCTAAAAAAATCACAAGACAAACAATGCCTTTCTATAATCATATCAGTGCAAAACAGAGAGCCTGTAGTTCAATTATTATATTTACTGTCTGTACTCATTGTAATGCCAGTGAATGAAACATGGGAAAATATTGCCTGCCACCGGAAGAATAGGATCAATGGAGTAGGTGGATGTATCGAACCACCATTTGGAGAGACAATTATAAAATGTGTAGGATGGTGAGCCAGACTAGAAAGGTCTTAGAAAATGCTTCATAAGAATTGGGTGAGACTGAACCTGTGACTGTTACTATGACAATAGTCATTTTATTAGACATATAGCATACCTGAAATGGGATTTAGCTAATTGAGGCTCCTCACATCTTGCAATGTAAATTAGTTCTACTCTTGGCATGATAATAGTTGCTGTCTTCTATTGAGATCGGATTAGCTCATTATATTTTCCAACCTTCAGAATACATGATGTGTGATACTGACCACTTTAGAGCATTGTTGTCCCTCTACCTTTTTACCAATGAAGGTTCTCAAATGAACACACAGAGCGTTTCTAATTTGAAGTGTGTGTCACGTGTATCCTGCTATTATTAATGCGTGAACAAGAAAAGGATACATACTCCCATCCTGACTTTTAGATAGGCAGTGTGCATGTTGCCAAACCTACCATAGCAAAGAACACAATGAGCTGTGATGAGACTGTTACCACTCCTTATTGCTTTTCTAAACGTCTCAGTAGTGTACTTATGAATACTGATGTAGGGACTGAAATCCCATATAGGGATAAAAAGCAATTCCCATGAAAGCAATTGTTATTCCCCCAGGCGGAATTTGCTTTTAATTAGTCATACTGAGAAGTTAGAGACGTTGAAAATCTACAGCATATGGGCTAAGACACCCACGAGGTGGTAAGCTATTTGTTTCATGTTAATAAGCTGAACCAATTGAGCTTTTAAAGCATGGTCTGTTAGAGCTTGAATGTTTAGAACACACAATATTTGTTTGTCTTAGTTTAAACAAATTGCTTATGAATAGCTACATTACATGAACGTACCTTTCATTAAAAAAACTACATAGGGATATGTCTAGGTTTAGGGTTGAACCCAGGGTTGTGCACATGAAGCTAGGATTAGGGTTTGATATGTTACCAATAATAGCATTAAATACTGCAACAAAAAACAAACATTTTATTTGATCATTGATATTTACATCCACTTCTAAAATGTTTAGCCAATATTTAACCAAATACATAATCTACATAATACACATAAACAAGTTAGAGAAGTACATAAAGTACAGACATAAGGAAGTGTCACAAAGGCAAAAACAAATCATACAGAAAGCACATTGCATTTTGACAAAATGACCAGGTATGAAGGAGAGTTCTAAATATAAAATATAAATTTTCTGTTCTGGCCTTTTGCAGGAAAATCAGTCCTGCTGGTGGAAAATTGCATTTCTTGGAATTTCTAAATGAGAGGGAGGGTAGTTTAACACAGCAGTGAGGTAGTATACAAGCTTTTAAGGAGACTCGACTAGAAAAGGGGGAAACTAGGAAAGTGAAGAAAGCAAACAGAGAAAAGAGAACGTTGACTTCATAGAGTTTAACAGACAGATAACAGATAATACAAGTGAATAGAGGCCATAAAGGATAATATAGTTAGCAGCATGGAATTTACAACAGCAACACAACTCTTAAGTGACTGAGTTCAGTAAACATCAGAGAAATCATGCAAAAAATACAAATATGTGCAAAGCAAAAAGATAACACCACCAGCCTAATACATTTGAACACTATAGAGATCCTATTCATAGGTTGCACCTCCATCACCTGGTCGCGTCATGCCATTGTTATGAGCATTCTCAAGCCGCCCTCTTGAGATTAAATGCATTCATTCTGAACGTAGGGAAATGACTGCTTCATCTATATTACAATGACGTTGTAATTATTTAGTAGGACACAACTATGCCATCATTGTCATTTCATAAAATGTACTTTAGACAGAGGGTAATGTTGTCATTAACTAGCAAAGTTTGTTGAAAATAGCTAGCAATGCTAAACTTAACTAGCTAAAACCCAGTGATCTCCACTCAATCTTAGCTTGCTAGCTAACGTTATTAATCAAGTCATCTGATGACATCAAAATGATGACAAAAGGTTTTCCTACTAATTAATTGCCTCATTTTGAAATGTAATTGTATTTCCAAGCCATTGTAATGCACTTGATGATATCTTCCTCAGCGCTCATTGATAATGCATAGAGTAGAATGCTCAGTCGGCACCAGTTCTAAAACAAATGTTCAAACCAATATTGTGATGAAACATAGGTGCAACCCATAAATTAAATGACTACTATTCTAATTTATAATTCTATATTTGAACCATTCTCATGTTTGTTTGTTTTAAGGATCATGCTCTCTTTACCCTCTCATCAAATTCTCAGTTGTCACCATCTCAAAACCGAGATACTGTCAGCATTGAGTTTCCCTTTGAGGTTGGAAAGCAAAGTCTTTGTGATAAGGCAATCTGCACAGTCCTTTACCATAGGCCTCATCTTTCAAGACTGTTTCTGGAAATGGCTTATAGTTGCTTCTCTCGGCTCGGCGATGGGCCGGCTGCTCATCTCACAGTCATTTTGTCGTACATTGTCCTCATTCATTTGTGACACTTCTGTGGACCCCGCCTGGAACCCAGGCACTGTGTTGGCTACATGTACCACATGCACTTTGTTCCTGCCGTTCTTACTGAGAATGCAGCTGAACACCTTCTTGAAACCTTTCCGAAAGTGCTTGGACACCAAGGCGTACACAATGGGGTTGAGGCAGGAGTTGGCGTAGGCCATGCAGTGAGAGAGGATCCTGAATGCGTATGTGGTCTGGTTGAAGGGGAAGTCTCCGTACAGATAGCATAGGATCACCACATGATAGGGCAGCCAGCATAAGCAGAAGAGCACTGTGACGATGATGATCATTTTGGTGACTTTGCGCTTAGCCCTCTTGGACTCTGACATCCCATCCAGAGGGTCCACAGCAGTCCACAGGTACTTGATGGTTCTGGTGTAGGACAGGCTCACGATGAGCACAGGGATCACGTAACCAAACACAAAGGTGCAAGTGTCCAGCACCTTGCGGTTGTACTCCTCCCAACCTGGAACACAAACGTTACTGTTGGCGTAGTCTATGAGGTCGTAGTAGCTCAAATACGGTCCTGCGAAGATCAATGATAGTCCCCAGATGACTACCATGGCAACCACGGCATTACAGGGCGTTCTCAACTCTCTAGAGCGAAGAGGGTAGCGAATGGCCAGATACCTATACCAAACAGAAAAACTTAGTTACATATTGTATTAAAACATAATGCCATGAATCAATATACTGAGTGTACAAAACATTAAGTAACACCTTTCTAATATTGAGTTTTACCCCACCCACCATTTTGCCCTCAGAATAACCTAAATTCTTTGGGACACGGACTCTACAAGGTTTCGTAATGAGTTCCAAAGGGATGCTGGCCCATGTTGACTCCAATCCTCCCCACAGTTGTGCCAAGTTGACTGGATGTCCTTTGGGTGGTGGACCATTCTTGATACACACTGGAAACTCATGGTCATGAAAAACCCAGCAGCATTGCAGATCTTGACACAAACCGGTGGACCTGGCACCTACCGCCATATCCCATTCAAAGACACTTAAATATTTTGTCTTGCCCATTCACCCTCTGAATGGAACACACACAATCCACGTCTCAATTGTGTCTAGGCTTAAAATCCTTCTTTAACCTGCCTCCTCCCCTATATCTACACTGATTGAAGTGGATTTAACAAGTGACATCAATATAGGAGATCATAGCTTCCACTTGGATTCACCTGGTCAGTCTCTGTCATGGAAAGAGCAGGTGTTCCTAATGTTTTGTACACTCATTGTATGTTGTTTGCTTTATATGTGTAATTGCAAGTCAACTGGGATTTCATTATACTCCACCTTCTAAATGGAATTAATTGTTTTTACTGTTGTGTTGCTTGCACAAAAACATACAAATATTATGAGCGCTTGCTTCTGGGGCTTAATAGAAAGAGGCACATTGGTGCTGCAAATGGAACTCATGAAAGGGCAAACAGTGTGTGTGTATATTGTTCATCCCAACCTGGCAGTGAAATAATTGCTGCTGGGTATCATAGGTCTCAGCTGTAGCCTGAGTGGATGCTCATTGTTCACATAGAGGACATCTATCAAATGAATGTCCCCCTCAAAAGGTAAACAACACCAGGATTTCTGCTCCCTTATTTAATGTAGGGGGAAAAGACCAGCTATTTTCACTGGGCTGAGCATAGCGAGGGCCCTGCAGAATAAAAGCAATCCATTTATGCAGAAGAATATGTCCATTTCATGTAGGGATAACACATTAGTGGTCTTTTACTGTATTCAATCACAGATTCAGCCTCAATTTCAGGTCAAGACCTACTCTTTCATTTCCACATTTTAATGCAGATAAAATGCCCTTCCCTTGATCACATGAATACTGGGTTTCATTAACATGACCAACAGGGTTGCCAAAAAATAAATACCTGATTAGCATTCTCCCTATCTCCCTGTGAAAATTGTCAAGGCTGTTTTGTAATAATGACCAATGGATGACTACAGTATAGGTTACTGCCGTGTGCTTTGCTAAATGAGCGTCCATCCTCTTCTGTAGAGAGAGCATTGGGCGCTTGTATAGAGAGGAAGTGTGCTGGACTTTAATGAGGTGAGGGAAATAGTGACCTTGAACTCTGTACTTTAATTGGCATTGACCTTCAGAGATGCTGCACAGGTTATGTGCAGGTTAGAACTCAGCCGAATAAAAATTAAGTCTATTCCTATCAGCTCCTTGAAGAGAGAAAGAAGTACTAAGCCAAAATTAGAATGAAGATATTCTTATGGAATCTGTATACATGTAGAAATATTTGTATAGATTATTTCAATGTTTTGACATTTTAAATGTTAAATGAGACATTAGCCAACAAGAGCTACAGCGTACATACCTGTCGACCGAGACGGCGGCAGCGTGAAGCTGCTGGCGTACATGGTGAGGTTGATGAAGAAGTGGACCACCTTGCACATGAAGGAGCCGAACACCCAGCCCTCCAGGGAGTAGATGGTGGCTTGGAAAGGCACGCAGAAGATGATGAAGAAGAAGTCAGCCACGCTGAGGTTGAGGATGAACAGGTTGGTGGTGTTGTATCCCACCTGGCCGCTGCGGAGGAGGACGGCCAGGACCAGACTGTTCCCAATAGTGCCCAGCAGGAATATGAGCGAGAACACCACGGGCACGATCACACTGGTGGGATTCAGCTGGTAGCTGTCCGATGTGTTCCAGTGCCCTGCTGTTTTGCTGAAGTCTTCCAGATCGGACATTTTGGGAGTACTTTATAAGTTCTGTAAAAGAATAAGAGAAGTACATGATGTGTTTAATGCTGCTGAATTATGACTGCAATGGGGCTACAGGGACTTTAGGGAACACAAGACGGATCATTGTTGAACGTATGGATTCACAAATGTTTTAAAACCAATTCATTCAAATGTTCAAACCACGAGGATAGTTAGGAAAGTTCATTAAATATTTCTGGTTCTCATAACACTACAATTTCTAATATGTCTCATGTCCCGAATCCCTACATTGCGCAAATTTGAGCAACTATTTCCATTTGGATGTGTTATTTTACAAGAACGGTGGATTGTGTTCCAACTGTGAGGATAAAAATGTACTCCTAATAGATTTAATCATGAGTCACCCTGCTGTAATCACAGTGACGTTGCAGAAATGACTGATGGTTCCACAGCAATTGAGAGATAAAATAGTTCTGAAGTCAAAGGCTGGTGTTCAGAAAAGCCAACAGACTATGCTTCCATGGTATTTTCAAATTCATCATGTACAATAGTTTGATGCTGGTTTCACTGGGACTGATGAAAGAATTGTGAGACCAAAGCCGACCCGATAGAATTCCTTCCAATATACAACACTACCCATAGCAAGTATGATAGCTAATCTAATGCTTCACTAGTTATGGGGAAGGGGAATATATCAGTCAACACAGAACACAGCATGCAGTACACAGTGTGAGAAACACTCCAGCTCTACAGCTCTATTGTCATCAGGCTCTTGTGCTAACAGGCGATTGAATAGGAAAAGGTGAAATGGTTTTTCTTCCACGTCAACAATCACCAGAGCTGCGGAGAAGAAAACAAAAGACAACCATGTATTTTCATAACAGGGAGCCGGTGCATGCTCAGACCTGTCCACTCCACTTGTGTCTTTTCCGTAGCCTTCCCACCCAAAGTGACCTGGTTAGCCTCTTGCATGGCATGAAGATGCACACATCCATTGGCTGCTAAGCCATGCCAGCAGCAAGGTCTAGTAAGAAATTGAGTAGGGAGAGATGTTGCTTTCTGATGGACAGGTCTCAATAAATCATGTGCATAGAAATAAGTAAATCAAGAAATCTTTGGGACCCCAAGGGGTACACTTTTGGTTTGATGCCCTAGCACTACACAGCTGATATAATCAAGTCCTCATTAAGCTTTGATTATTTGAATCAGCTGTAATAGTGCTAGGGCAACAAACAAAAAAACGAGTTTGGGAAACAAGTTCTACATACTGATGAAATCAGGATATCAGATCACATGTGATTATAGTAGGCCTGCCAGCGCAATGGCTTTGGAGTGTGCCTCAATAACGTTTCAACGATGCCCACGTCTTAATGGAAATGGTTGAAATGACATGACACACATACACAATCACTAATATTATTTAAATGCAGATTCAGATGAAACCATGACAGATGACGCAGAGATGGATTTGTTAGTATGAGAGTGATTACATTGTTAATAGAGGAAATTATGGTTGAAATGATTAATTATGTATACATTATTGATTAGAACCCTTTATTCTAATACTATTATGTTATGATATGAAATGTATGGGCTCTTGGTTAAGCTGTTACTGAAAATGTAAGGAAAACGAATTAATTGTCTGTACCTTGCTGTTTTAATTAAGGGGGAGAGATGCTATAGCTTTTCAGACAGATAAGAAATGTTTGGGTTGTGTTCCATTAGTGGAGAAAAGTATATATTTTAGACAGTTTGGAATGTAGTTTTATGAGGGGAGTAGAAAAAGAGTTCCAGACCTAAAAACAATGGGATCTTGTGAGAATCGGAGAGAGGGTGGGAAACTGATGATGTCATTTTCAGTTTATAACCTGTGGAAATATGTGTATGCGTTTAGTACTCTCTTGTAATAAACACTGTTACCTTTGGCTTTTAAGACTGGTCTCAATCTACTTCATGCATAATTAATGAACTTACAACTCATCAATGAATTAGAAATGAGTGCGAATTGGTTTTGGCTATAAAACATACAGGAATTTAGAATTCCTCTATCAATTGTACTGTATGAAAGCTTAAGGTAGGCCTATACAGTGGAGGCTTGTTTGAGTCTACAGTTCTGCAGTCATTATCTTATTTGTGAACTAAACTAGAAATAAAAATACATACGGTACTTCCTAACCCCATGCAGATAGTAAATCAGTCTATATATGAGTACCATGCCTACTGACGTCATTGGACCATTCTCACTCTATTTTTCCTGTTCAATGTTCATGTTGGATCAACGATGAGTGTTGGTAAATTGGCACTTGCTGTAAGTGCCACTCTGGACAGAGTATGGCTCATCCTCCAAAATAGAGCAGAAGCTGCTCGTGCAATCCACCATTTCACTCACTGTAATTAATATTTTTGCATTTTTTTCCCCCTCTGAGATATAGTATGTCACTATCGGGATCTATCATGAAAGGAGTAAAACATTGATGGTGTTGTAGATTTTGCAGTTATTGTGTAGGTTTCAGTTAAGCTAGTTTTCTCTACCTCCACTGAGGTCCAAAACCTACTTGTTATCAGAGATTTGTTATCGGTTATACCATTAAACCACAGGAAAAATAGGTTACAATAAATCTGTTAGCTTGGATGGTACTTGTCTAGCATACATTTGACAGCTCTTAGAAAACACACATTTCTCAAAGCAGAACTGTACCGCCATATACCTCCACCTCATAGATCTCCATCAGCCTACACCAGACCCATCACACCTCATAACCAAACTGGACTTGATCCAGCACAGGACTGACTGATCTCTACCGTACCATGAACATGACAAGTCAGATGTCAAAACAACAGCTGCTGTAACCAACTTTAAATTGCCATGACAGAGAGCATTGTTTCGGCCAACTAATTGGCCGAAACATTTGATCTGATATGACATTATTGTTATTACAGTTTTACATATTTGTGGCAGAGGATTCAAGTCCCACTTTAAAATAACAAAAACTGTAAAGGCGTTATAGGACAGTCACATCGTCTTAAAACAAACTACTTAGATTCTTCCCAAATCGTTCATAAGTCATACTACATTAAGGGTGATATGAAAGTACATCTGTTGATTTGTCATTGTGCAGCATCCTGCCTTTCCCACCTTTTACATTGCACGCCGTTGGCTTGATCTCCGGGTTAATATAGGGATCATGAAAGCTTTAAATGTCATATTTTGTCAAATCACTGTCAAATTATTACTACATCAGCTGAAAGTCAGGTATTTGACGTAGCCTAGGAGTTAGCATGTTGGGGCAGTAACCAAACGGTTTGCTGGTCGGAAAACCTGAGGCGACAAGGTGAAAAATCTGTCGATGTGCCCTAATTTGCTCCAGGGGCACTGTACTACTATGGTTGACTCTTCTTACATATTTCTCATACAGACCTTGGAGCAGTACCACAGCATACAGGAAACCCCTTTTAAAATGTCTCATTCACTGAATGCTTTCTGGCTTGTAGGAATGGGAAACAGTCTCTTTCTACCTCCTATTAAATCTCTGACAGACTCCATATGAAATCTAATTGGAATATCTGGGAGATGAAAATTACAGTGGCAAACACTGACTTAACCTGGGAACACAAACACAAAGAAGCAAACATAGTGGAATGAGCACATACAAACATACCTAAAAATCTCCAATAATCAAATACAAAAAAAAAATTCACATTCTACTTTGCTGTTGCTGTGGTACCACAACAACATGTACAGTGTTGTGCCTTTTTAATGTAAATGAGGTTTTTGGAGAACAGGATTAAATTGAATATATCCGATAATAAAAGCATAGATTTTCCTAACACAACGTCACATTTGTAATCAATGTTCCTCACATATTGCCAATATGTGACCTTGAATAATAATGAAAAAGCAAACTCTGTGGCTAATGGCCGATTACCAAAAGAGGAAGGGCGGTTATGTGAAATACACCAATTATTTTTTTAATAAACTCTGAGGTATCCTCAATGGAGTTGTATGAGACAATAAGTAAGTCGTTCTGGTATTTAAATCAGTGCTCTCTAGCCTATCACTTTAGCTTTACTGCTACTGTCTATATTTCATTTCCAAGATGTGTCTCATCACTCCTGTTGTCAAGAGTCAGAGCCCAGACTCTCCTCACCCTCAGCAAGCTGAACTCTCAAGGGGAAACAATCTTGACATACATGTCATTTGAGTTTTGCAGTGGGATGTCTGTTGAGTAGCAGGAGCTGGCTGACAGGAAGAGCAGCATGACAGCCAGCCTGAGAGGCAGGCAGAGAGGACGAGCTAGAAGAGCTATCGAGCTAATCCCTTAGCTTGTGTGAACCAACAGTTGGAGAGGATGCAGAATTTGCCTCTCGTCTTGAGTCATAATGATGGTTTTGTTTGGAATTACAGGAGTGTTGGACAATAAGAGGAGGGTAAATGACGGGATATAAAATAAACATAAGATTTTCTGCTTTTCCTTGGATGGGCTATTGCAGCAGACGACCACACCGGGTTCCACTCAGCTAAAAACAAGAAGAAGCCGCTCCAGTGGACATGTGATCACCAACACTGGACAACTGAGGAGTGGAAATACGTTGCTTGGAACATGACAGCGAGTCCAGTTTACTTGAGTGGCCTGCACAGTCCCCAGAGCTCAACCCAATAGAGCGTCTTTGGGATGAGATGGAATGGGCTGTTCGCAGCATGAATGTACTGCTGGCCAATCTGCAGCAACTGCTTGATGCCATCAGATCAGCATGGACCAACATCCCTGTGCAACGTTTCTGACACCTTGTAGAATTCCCCAAAGAATTCAGGCTGTTCTGGAGGCAAAGGGGGTCCGACCCGGTACCAGATGGGTGTACCTAATAAATTGTCCGGTGAATGTAGCTCAGTGGAATAAATATGTTTATAATGAACAAATGTAATTAAAAACAAAATGAACGTGAAGACACAGACAACATGTAACCAAACTTCTGAAGCCCATTCTCATTGCAACAGTAAGAGTAGTTCATTTCCATCTAGCATCCCACATTCCAGTGGTCGGCTGTTATACACCTCCTCAAAACATAATATGGTACATGGTAAATGCATGTGAAACCTTTAGAATAATTGCTTTATAAATATTTGAAGGTGTTTGTGTATGAATGTAGACACATCATGCAAATTAGAAGTAGATGCATTTGGGGTGATCTTTACTTACCAGGATTACTGGCAAACGATATATCCGTTGTTCAAATGTCCTGTTTATGTTTGTTGTGTTCTGCTACCCTCAACAGAAAAACAATGCTGCTCATGCTAATATCTGCTCCATAGCCTGAGCTCTCTCTCTCCTCCCTCTCCTCCGTTGCACATTGATATTCTGCCTGGATCTCTCTCTCTCTCTCTCCCTCCCTCCCTCTCTCTCTGTCTCTGTCTCTCTCTCTCTCAGTTCAACCCTTCCCTTTCCCCCTCTCACAAAAGCTCCTCCTCCACATTTAATTGAATGTTCACACTTCACTGCAGAAGAGGTGCATTGTGTTTTACACACTACCGTCCGTACTGGAGCAAGGCATAACAACCACTTTTTATTATCAGCTGGTAGGATAAAGGAATAACCTCAAGTAATATTGTCAATGAGTCAAGCCCCTGCTGGACCCAGACTACGGCACTACGGCTGGAACTCATCAGCTATTAATTGTGGTGCAAAGTTTTCCATAAATGCATCATTAGGGCAACTTTGACTGGTAGCTTATTGTGAACAGTAGCTCAATACAGCTCTCTTGGATTGTTCTCACTAATGTGTTGGGAGTGTTTGGCTTTAGGGGCTTTGAACTCGTGAACTCAGAAAAGGGTGTTATATTAATTGTTTGGTTGTGAGATCAAGTTGCAACGTTAGGGAATATGGCTTATGCTTTATGCTTTTCTAAACTAAACCCTTTTGGATTACCAGATACAGCAGTTTGATAAAGCAGTCCCTAAGGAAACGGGGTCTCTAATCCACATATATTACATTTCAATGATTTGTTCAAATACATTTGTGTTGTGTGTGCTTTCGTCAATGCATGTATGCGTGTGTGTCTGCCCTGTGAGTGTTTACATCTAGGGTGACATGATATTGATATTCAGTCAATCCGTACGGGCTTTCTTAATCTAAATAACCCATTACATTAGCCTTAGATGTATAAATCTGTTTGTAGAGTTCAGTCTCCAATCTTCCTAACATTTTGCTCTGTTTTTACTTCCAACAAGATTTTGAAAACATAATTAATTAGTCACACCTTGTAGCCTAAGAAACTAAACTAAACTAAACTAAGAAACACTCACAACCAGCTCGTAATTACACACAGTTGGCTTGGTGTGTGTTATTATGCATTACAAAAATAGTATTATCGTTTTTTTGTAATAATGACAACAGCACATTAAGCACATCTAAGTGGGCAATTATTCAGCTGAACAGGAATTAAAGCTTGACCTCCCAAAGCAGCCTCTTAACCAGTTGAGAAGGAGGCTTAATGCTCTTGCATACAAATACTGTGAAGTATGCATATTTGAGCATACCCTGTGCTCAAGAGTTGCTTTAAAGGTCCAATGTAGCCATTTACAGTATATCTCAATATGAAATCATTTCTGGGTAACCATTAAGTACCTTACTGTGATTTTTTTCAATTAAAATGGTCAAAAAGAAACAAACATAGCTTCTTAGCAAAGATTAGCTCACAGCAATTTCTCAAACAATACTTTTGATAACTCCATCCCACCAAAACAGGCTGAAATTTCAGGGGCAGCAGGGTAGCCTAGTGGTTAGAGCATTGGACTAGTAACCGGAAGGTTGCAAGTTCAAACCCCGAGCTGACAAGGTACAATTCTGTCGTTCTGCCCTGAACAGGCCGTCATTGAAAATAAGAATTTGTTCTTAACTGACTTGCCTAGTAAAATAAAGGTAAAATACATTTAAAAAAAATAAAAAACAGCTCTTACACTAAAAGGCTATTATAATTTTCACAATTTCACAGTATTATTCCAACGTCATAGTGTGTAATTATGTATATAATACAGGAAAATCACGTTTTTGACTGCAATGGCCATTTAAAGACATGTTGTTCCAGCTGGTATGTCCTTGGTATTTACTAGAGAATGGTGTGGTCAAAATGCATACTCCTTCAGGTGCTTCCTTCAAGTAATTCATTGGTAATTAGCTGGGATTATAATTAATGATACAAACAAACAAATGTATTGTAATTACTAAGCAATAACATTTTAGCAAATTATCATTTTAAAATAACGTCTGCCATTATGATTTTTTGTGATACATTTTTGTATTTTATTCTGTACGGTTAGGGAATACAATGCGTACGGAGGCAGTAACCAGACAATTTCAGGAGATTACAGTGAGGAGATAGATGAGGAAAGCCAAACCTCAGAGGAAAACTCACATGAGGCTCACGGTATTGACCTTTATTACCTCAGCACCACTTTATGCTTGGTCTGAGCGCTCCAGAGCTTTCTGTCCTCAGTTACAATACACCATAATATATTACCAGAGCCGTGCACAGACCTTTCAGGGGGCAGGTGCTCAAAATGAAGAAAAAAACCACCCAAGAGGCATCCCTCCCCTCTCCCCCTCCTCCCTTTGCTAGATTTTTTGGTTGTTGATATTCATAGTTCATATCTCGAAATTCATAACATACTAACTGCCTCTGTGGCCAAAAATGTTGTTTTTAGCATTAGGCATATTTATTACTACAACACACACTCACTAATTGATACACACAACACACACTCACTTCTTACAATCACAAATTGTAAGAAGGTGACAGGTAGCCTAGCAGTAGTTGGCAGGTAGCCTAGCAGTAGTTGGCAGGTAGCCTAGCGGTAGTTGACAGGTAGGTAGCATAGCGGTAGTTGGCAGGTAGCCTAGTGGTAGTTGGCAGGTAGCCTAGCTGTAGTTTGGAGGTAGCCTAGCAGTAGTTGGCAGGTAGCCCAGCAGTTAAGCGAGTTGGGCCAGTAATCAAAAGGTTGATGGTTCCTGAGCTGTCTGTCGACGTGCTCTAGCTCTGGATAAGAGTATGTACATAAATGCAAGCTAGTTACAGTGCATCTTAAAGACATGATTGACATTGGGAAAAGAGGGTGGGCTATCAGCTGATTGTTGATGTAAATCTGCTAGTTAGCTAGCTCAACAATTTACTACTGAGCTGCATGGAATTGTTTTAAGGAGGTCATACCAAGGATAATTTTGCTATTTGATTTAGAATTTTTAGACCCCCTTGAAGTATTCCCCCCAAAAAAACTATTATTTGATTAAACATTTCATTTAGCATTACAGTAAGCTATATGGAATTGTTTTAAGAAGGTCATATTAAGGATTATTTTTCTATTTGATTTTGAATTTTAAGACCCTTGAAGTATAGAGCTTTACTGCTATTAACCCATACAAGCACATTGAATAACAGATTCACTACACGGAACAACAGATAGTCCCCTAAAATATCAAAAGGAAGTTTGATCTCGAAGTGCCTGTCCTGAGAGATATAAGAATGATCAGGAAACATTTGTTACATTTTTTTTACATGTATTTAATCCCTTATTTTTGGTATTAAACAGGTTCCATATCAATACAGTGCATTCGGAAAGTATTCAGACAGCTTGACTTTTTCCACATTTTGTTACGTTACAGCCTTATTCTAAAATGTATTATATTGTTTATTTTCCTCATCAACCTACACATAATACCCCATAATGACATTTTTGCAAATTTATAAAAAATCTAAAACTGAAATATCACATTTACATAAGTATTCAGACCCTTTACTCAGTACTTTGTTGAAGCACCTTTGGCAGCGATTACAGCCTCAAGTCTTCTTGGGTTGGATGCTACAAGCTTGGTACACGTGTATTTAGAGAGTTTCTCCCATTCCTCACTGCATATCCTCTCAAGCTCTGTCAGGTTGGATGGGGAGCGTCTCTGCACAGCTATTTTCAGGTCTCTCCAGAGATGTTCGATGTTGTTCAAGTCCGGCTCTGGCTGGGCCACTCAAGGACATTCAGAGACTTGTCCCGAAGCCACTCCTGCGTTGTCTTGGCTGTGTACTTGGGTTCGTTGTCCTGTTGGAAGGTGAAACTTCACCCCAGTCTGAGGTAATTAGCGCTCTCGAGCAGGTTTTCATCAAGGATCTCTCTGTACATTGTTCCGTTCATCTATGCCTCGATCCTGACTAGTCTCCCAGTCCCTGCCGCTGAAAAACATCCCCACAGCGTTACGCTGCCACCCCCATGCTTCCCCATAGGGATGCTGCCACATTTCCTCCAGACGTGACGCTTGGCATTCAGGTCAAAAAGCTCAATCTTGGTTTCATCAGACCAGAGAATCTTGTTTCTCATGGTCTGAGAGTCTTTAGGTGCCTTTTGGCAAACTCCAAGTGGGCTGTCATGTGCCTTTTACTGGAGAATGGCTCTGTCTGGCTACTCTACTATAAAGGACTGATTGGTGGAGTGGTGCAGAGATGGTTGTCCTTCTGGAAGGTTCCCCCATCGCCACAGAGGAACTCTGGAGTTCTGTCAGAGTGACCATCAGGTTCTTGGTCACCTCCCTGACCAAGGCCTTTCTCCCCTGATTGCTCAGTTTGGCCGGGCGGCCAGCTCTTGGAAGATTCTTGGTGGTTCCAAACTTCTACCATTTTTGGTACCCTTCCCCAGATCTGTTCCTCTACACAATCCTGTATCGGTGCTCTACGGACAATTCCTTTGATCTCATGGCTTGGTTTTTGCTCTGACATGCACTGTCAAATGTGGGACCTTATATAGACACATGTGTACCATTCCAAATCATGTCCAATCAATTTCATTTACCACAGGTGGACTCCAATCAAGTTGTTGAAACATCTCAATTATGATCAATGGAAACAGGATGCACCTGAGCTCAATTTAGAGTCTCATAGCAAAAGTTCTGAATACTTACGTAAGTAAGGTATTTCTGTTTTTGTTTTAATAAATTTGCAAAAATGTCTAAAAAACAGTTTTCGCTTTCTCATTATGGGGTATTGTGTGTAGATTGCTGAGGAACTTTTATTTATTTAATCAATTTAAGAATAAGGCTCCAATTTAACAAAATGTGGAAAAGTGATCTGAATACTCAAGGGGTCTGAATACTTTCCGAAGGCACTGCATGTACTTCCATTCATTTTTTCAAATGGTATTGGGGACCTTCAGAGGAGTCTTGTGAGGCCTTTGGGTGTCCTAGAGGAAAACAACCGATGTGTACGTATTTGTGAGGGTTTCACCTTTCCAGAATAGTTTGTAGGCCAAACAGTTCTGACACTACAGACGATTTTGTGAGAAGACAGATTTTCGGGACGTCTCGTGGTCTGACAAACATCGCTCTAGCTCTGTCACCTTTCACCACAGATGCGGAAGTGCGACATCGTCAGATGTGGTGGATTGAGACGCATCCAATTATGCTAATTAGATTTCCACAGTGGGGCGTGGACATCGACTCTATGGGGTTCATACTGCATTTGAATAGCAATGGCATAGGTGGTACTTTGTCATTACACTTCTTGAGATTTCAGAGCGTATTGTTGTTAAGCATTGTTACAGTATTCAGAAAGAAACGTCATACAGTACAATTCAACGTATGACTCAAGGTTGCCTAGGGAAGCTTTTGTTGGCTGCAAAGAGCTTTTCAATGATAAGTCAACATGTTGTGGGCAGCTTTGCAGTACATTGCATCATGATGTATTTAGTGAATGGTAAGATGAGTGTCTGTGGGTGGGAGAAGAAAACACTAAAGTATTATCAAAGTGCCCATGGCTTATGAAGTTGTGCGGCAAGGTACAGTAAATCAGCATTCTGAAATGCCTCCTAGGTTATTTCACGGGCAGGTTCCCATAGCAACCAAAGAAGGCTCCTTTTCACAGGACACTGATCAGATCGTTAGCACTTTATGCTTCGTACTGGATTTATCTGACACTTCAGATTGATTTGGCATCAAGAGCACAGCAATCAGTGAGATCTTCTTCTGACATTCATGTGTTGTGTAATCGAATTAACATGAAGTACCCACTCGTTGTCAAAAGCACTGCGATACAGCATATATGGGATTTATTCCAACCTTCTATTTCTTCCCTAAACATTCAACCTCCCATAGGTTCTCATCTCATATAATACTCACTCTAATGATGGGGTTAAGAGGAGCCAATCTTTCAGAGTAGTTAGAGGTACTGTATGTACTGTAAATCCTTAATCAGCTCATTTTATTCCAGTACTGTATGGTTGCAATCTGCAGATCTGTGCCTGCTTGTATGCAGTAATATCAAACAGGAAAATAATCACAATACATTTTTTGATTTGGCCAGTGGTTGACATGATACTTCTCACTATTTTAGTTCCAGTCAACGTCAACACACTAACACTAAAATAGATGAGAATAATTAGACCGGGATAAAAATTCTCTGTCGATTAGCCAGTTGAGGTACATTACAACTAATGAGACTCAACCTTTCATGTCCATAATACCATTAAAGCAGACATGTCAGAGGATTCTGTTCACAGAGACATTTTTTAAAAGCAGGCTGAAAAGGATCCTCATCACAGTCATTGTATAACCCATAGAAAGGTATATTTTGGCTCATTATTGGGGCTATTTTCCAGAAAACACACCTATCTCCCATCATGATGAAAGCACAGGAAGTTGAAGTAGTAGCTGCTTTGATTAGGACAGGACAGTTAGAGGAATACCTGCTCCAATCTACAACAGAACATGTGACGAAAACGCAGAGGCTGATTACCTCTTTCCACATCAGTGTATATTGTGCAGTACCTTGGCAAGCACCTCGAAACTGGCTGCATATGAGTTCTCAATTGACTGGGTAAAGAAAGGTTGAATAACATAAAAGAATGGTCACAATCTCTGCCTTCAAATGTTGTACAGTAGAATTGTGAGACAGATAATCGTCTCATGAGAATTCTGTCCTGATGTAGTTCTCATTGCGTTTCTTCCCATTTGGAATGTAGCTGAACCTGTGTCCTCTGAGGTCAACAGCAGTGTCAGCTCAGATCATGTGATTTCATTTAGGAGCTAACCTCACACTCTCACCCAGGAATTGTAAGTGTTAGAAGAAGATATGTGACCACTGAAGCATGGAAAGAGAAACACATTTGACACTATTTGGTTACATTGAAGATGTTAGATTGGTTACATGAAAATTGAGTCACGGGAATCCTCTGACACCACTGAACATATTCTCCTAAATCATTCTGGTAGAGTCTGTAGGCTGTACCACCACCGGCCGTGATAGGGCGGTGCACAATTGGCCCAGCTACATCCGGGTTTGGCCGGTGTAGGCCTTCATTGTAAATATGAATTTGTTCTTAACTGGCTTGCCTAGTTAATCAGTTCTCTCCAGAATTGCAACAACCACTCTGTTAAGAGTGCTGTAAATTGGAAGTGGCACTAGGATGAGATAGGGTGTCATTTCAGATGCTGCTTATGCGATCTCTTAAATTGTCCTGTGGGAATAGGGTGCAGTTTCAGATTTACCCTCTAGACTTTCAATATACACTCCAATTACTATGTCCGCCTTTGTTTTTATGTAGATTTCATAATTAAATAGTAATTGAAAATAGTTGATATGCCAATATTGTTCTACATTTTGTTATTACAACAACAAAGGCCTTACTTCAAACAATAAACACTGCTTTTTTCCCCTCAGACATCATTGCTCATCATTGCACCAGAGATAGAAAAGCAGAGTACATAGTAAAATTGTGTTTGTTACCATGATGCTGGATGCTCAATTCCTCCAAACAAAAACAATAACAAATTCCCCTGGGGCAGCCAGTGGTGCTGTTTCGCCTATTGCGGATCTCAGCCTTAAATCAGGAATAGTCACAATTGGATCAGTCATGTTTATTCCCTAGATCGGGAATATAGGGATCAGTCATGTTTATTCCCTAGATCGGAAATATAGGGATCAGTCATGTTTATTCCCTAGATCGGGAATATAGGGATTAGTCCCAGGTTCCAATAAATACACAAATCCCATCCTGTCTTTCTCCTAGTTGTCATGGAAACACAAGTATCTGAATTCAGACAGCGTTGTCTGTTGGGTGTTAGATAGAGTTGTCTAATTGCTCTGACCTGATACAAAATGCTCTAATATGTCCTTGATGACTCTCCAGCAGAGAGTAAAGGAAATCGTACTCTACAGTAAATCGTCAACCAGTTCTCCTACCCAGGTGCAACAGTTTGCATAGCTTCAGAGACTGATTTGATTTTTAGTGTGAAAAATCATCAAAGATAAATAAATGCTGCTTAAATTGACTGACTTTGATGGGGATCTCTTTATTATGCTACTTAGATAATAAAGAGTCAATAGACTCTTAAGGATTAATCAAATTGATGGCGTCAGTGATTGTGTCAATGATTGCACGCTCTACCTAGTGTAGATGACTAAATGGAATGTATATTATAACATATTTTGAATATGCTAGCCGATATTACAAATACAACGGCAAAGCATACTGTGGTATTCTATGTGCTGTAAATTGCATATCACTGATTGAATGTTCCTCCTAAACTGCAGATGAATAGCCAATGCTACGATCACAATTAGCAAAGGAGACAGTGATATTCTGTGAGCTGTAATGAAGGTGCACTTTTGTCTCTGATTTCTCTGACATAGATGCTCAACTTTTTTTGGCCAGGCTAATGAGAGCCTTGAGCCTCACAATATACAGTCTTAGCTCAATTTATTCATCAGCTCCATTGTCACTTTGCAGTGGTGTGTCCATAGCCCCAAGAAGTATTTTGGGGGTGTGGGTGCCACGTTTTTTAAAAACCAATGTCTATATCGGTCCGTTACTTCAGGACTAGTAAAGGCCCAGTGCACTACTTTTGATGTGGATGTTTTGTGTCTTTGCCCATAACTCTGCACCTTTTGATGGAAATGTTTGAGGACGGGGTTTTGTTCTTTCTAGATTCCATTAGAATGACAATCGCAGAGAAAGGGACACGGCAACAACTCTTACAATTCCAACTACTGAGTCCTGCAAGACACTGTTCGTAATTATACAACTACCTTTTTTGACAAAGTGGAGATGCTGAAAGAAAGTGGAGATGCGCACACATACATCAATATCGGCCAGCTAATACAGGTAAAGGCTAGAGACATTGGCATATAGTATGTCATCTTGCAACCACTTTAGTGGATATCAACATTGTGTGCCTTTAGAGCCCTGGGAGTTATTGAGGAATCGCTTCATGCGAAAGGCAGTGGAGATAATTGGCTTTAAAATATTGATGTCACTGAGATGCCATCTGCTGCACTACCTGATGTTGGCCTTGATTAATAGCCAAGAAAGAGAGCTATTACCTTAAGAAAGCTGGAATCACAGGGTGTACTCTTACAGGGTGTACTCTTACAGGGTGTATTCT
This sequence comes from Oncorhynchus nerka, assembly GCF_034236695.1. NCBI lineage: Eukaryota > Metazoa > Chordata > Actinopteri > Salmoniformes > Salmonidae > Oncorhynchus > Oncorhynchus nerka. The sequence goes on along the minus strand of NC_088416.1, from coordinate 25,737,593 downwards.
TACAGGGTGTACTCTGGAGGCTTGGTTGGTCTTTGACAGACGAGTTGCCGCTCTCTTTATTTCAAGCTGTTGCTACTTCACTGCTTCTACTGGCTTCTGCAGCCAATAAGAACATCCAGGGCCTGCAGCACTACCAATGCTTTTTCTAACAGTCCCAAATGAAACCTGTTGCTCCGACACCTCTTGGCAGTCCGTCTTTAGACTAAGCGAAACAAATTGCAGGAAATAATATTGATTCACTTAATTATTCAGACTGTTTTTGTCCAGTATTAGAATGCTCCAGCACATACTGGGAATACGAGCTCAGTATGGGGTTCTCCCTGTGTTTTGCTATGTGTGACTGTGACACATTATGATGAAACACCTGCCCGCCAGCCAGTTCAATCGTGATACAAGTCAGTATTCCACGTCCATCTATATCTGTGGACGTAGGGAGATGATGTAGAAACCAACCACCAGGTGCAGTGAGTGCTGTTACCTTCAAGAAAGTTTTGGTTTTGCTAGGGCGTTAACATCTGCCTCTTGTGAAAAATATTTGAACCCAGTGATAGAAAGTTGTTTTTGAGTTATTTTTTTAAGCCTATCCCAAACCTTGACCATTCAGAGTTCATTCCTAACCTTAAGAATTTGGAGTTAATGCCTGAACTTAATCCTAACCTTAAACATTTGGAGTTAATGCCTGAACTTAATCCTAACCTTAAACATTTGGAGTTAACACCTAAACCTAACCTGAAACACTTGGGGATTTGACATTTGGAACAACTTCGAAAGTTGCCGTTTGATAAACATGGATGAACATCTGATTCTGACGTGAGACTGTGAGAGCTGGTAGAACATGCAGCATAGTCCCCTGCAGTGGGGTTGATTAGGATAACAGTACATCTTGTAATTCCAAGATGTCTTTAGGTAATAGCTCTCCTTCTTGGCTATTAATCAGCTCCACATTACCTGATGACAGACAGGAGAACACCGTAACAAAGCAGAATGGGAAACTCCTGCAGTCATTTGACTATAAAAGAGCTGTCACAGGTATTAATACTGTATGATATCTACTTTCATAAAGATTGATGGACACTAATGAATTACATAAGAGAATACAAGCTTCAAAGGTGTCATGGTGAATTTTTAAATGAATGCAGCCCTTTGTTATAATGTTTCATTTAACCAACTATAGTTTTGGCAAGTCGGTTTGGACATCTACTTTGTGCATAACACAAGTAATTTTTCCAACAATTGTTTACAGTCAGATTATTTCACTTATAATTCACTGTATCACAATTCCAGTGGGTCAGAAGTTTACATACACTAAGTTGACTGTGCCTTTAAACAGTTTAGAAAATTATGTTATGGCTTTAGAAGCTTCTGGTAGGCTAATTGACATCATTTGAGTCAATTGGAGGTGTACCTGTGGAAGTATTTCAAGGCCTACCTTCAAACTCAGTGCCTCTTTGCTTGACATCATGGGAAAATCAAAAGAAATCAGCCAAGACCTCAGAAAAAAATTTGTGGACCTCCACAAGTCTGGTTCATCCTTGGGAGCAATTTCCAAATGCCTGAAGGTACTACGTTCATCTGTACAAACAATAGTACGCAAGTATAAACACCATGGGACCACGCAGCCGTCATACCGCTCAGGAAGGAGACTCGTTCTGTCTCCTAGAGATTAACGTACTTTAGTGCGACAAGTGCAAATCAATCTCAGATCAACAGCAAAGGACCATGTGAAGATGCTGGAGGAAACAGGTACAAAAGTATTTATATCCACAGTAAAACGAGTCCTATATCGACATAACCTGAAAGGGCGCTCAGCAAGGAAGAAGCCACTGCTCCAAAACCGCCATAAAAAAAGACAGACTACGGTTTGCAACTGCACATGAGGACAAAGATCGCACTTTTTGGAGAAATGTCCTCTGGTCTGAGGAAACAAAAATACAACTGTTTGGCCATAATGACCATCGTTATGTTTGGAGGAAAAAGGGGGATGCTTGCAAGCCGAAGAACACCATCCCAACCGTGAAGCACAGGGGTGGAAGCATCATGTTGTGGGGGTGCTTTACTGAAGGAGGGACTGGTGTACTTCACAAAATAGATGGCATCATGAGGTAGGAAACTTATGTGGATATATTGAAGCAACATCTGACAGAACTGTTCGCTTTCGTTTTTGTATTCGTTATTTTTGTTTGAGTGATTCTTGACAATAAAGATCATGAACACTTTCCACGCTGAGCTTTGGTCCACTCTTCCTTACGACAATGAGCATTACAGCTGCTGGCCCAGTGGATTAATTGAGAGACATGAAAAGCTCCCAAAGTCATCTTTTGATCACAACAGTCTCTGAAAATGGTGTCTGAAATATTTGACAGCACATAGACTACTATATGAATGCTATATGAATTCTATACTATATGAATTCCACCCACTTAAAAAAATATCATAGTATACTATGGTATAAATACTATTATTTAACCCTTACTTTACCAGTTAAGTTGACTGAGAACACATTCTCATTTACAGCAACGACCTAGAGAATAGTTACAGGGGAGAGGAGTGGGGATGAATGAGCCAATTGTAAACTGGGGATAATTAGGTGACCGTGATGTTATGAGGGTTAGATTGGGAATTTAGCCAGGACACAGGGGTTAACACCCCTACTCTTATGATAAGTTCCATGGGATCTTTAGTGACCAGAGTCAGGACACCCTTTTAATGTCCCATCTGAAAGACGACACCCTACACAGGGCAATGTCCCTAATCACTGCCCTGGGGCATTTGGATATTTTGGACATCAGAGGAAAGGGTGCCTCCTACTGGCCCTCCCACACTGTAGTGTAGTGGTTTTGCAGACTTTACTGTAATATTCACTGTAGTGTTTTTGCAGACTAAAGACTGTAGTATGCTATAGTATAAATACTGTAGGAAAATAACTGTTGTATAATGTAATGTTTATTGCAAATTGTAGTAGTATTTGTAGTAATAGTAGTACTGTAGTAGTATCTACTGTAGCATTTTTGGGGACTGTACTATACTGTAGTGTTTTTGCAGACTGTAGTATATTGTAGTATTTACTGTAGTGTTATTGCAGACATATCAGGAAACCTACCAGAGAAATACTAAAAGAGCACATTTTCTGGAATGAGCAGGGCATATGCAAATTAAATAGACACTGTGGTTTTTACTATAGCAGTGTCTTTGTGAACACTACAGTCTTTTTTTGGCAGATATCTACTGTACCTACACATAAGCGAGGGATTCTACATTCTGTAGTATAGTATTCTACAGTATACTAGAGTTTACTATACAATTATATAGTAAGTAATGTAGTATTCTATAGTAAACTGAAGTATTTTTTTCATGTGGGCATGACAATATCCTTTTTTAACATTTGTTCCATGTGAGTTTCCATGAACAAAAATAAGACATACAGGGTAATGAAAGCAAATGTTTTTCAGAATAATATGAGTTTAATTTGTTTTATTTTTGAGACAGGTAAAAGGTTAACATGATTGTCAAAGACAGGAAATACAACAGGAAATAGAACAGACAGGGAGCCTGGTGTTACCTACTTATGTCAATAGATGTATTAGACGGAGCACAAGAAGGTACAACCCAATAAATACAGATCATTACATTATTTTTTATGGCTTGTAATAAACCTTCTGCTGATCTCGTGTTCTAGAAAACACAAAGGACACTGCAAGTCAGACCTCTTTACAATACCATATCCTTGTGGATTAAGGACACATCCTACTGAGGTTGACAATATTCACAAAGCCCTGTTTGCTGTAAGAAGCTAAAGAAGCCCACGAATTCATCACCAACCCCCTGAAGCCACACTGAACCACAGTCGCCCACCCGTCTGAGAGGCTGCCTGCCTGCACTCGAGTGGAAAATAATTTTCCAAGGAGCAGCGCTAACCCAGATGCACCTGCAATAAAATATAGCACTACTTTGGGAACGGTTGTCTCATTGGAGCCTGAGCATGAAAATATGTGTGCAAATCCTTCAAAAAGAAAGTAGGTGGATAGGATACATTGAATTTGTGGCTTTGTAGTTGATGTAAGATTAGGCCTACATGTTTTCTACTTGCAGTTTTCTATGTTATATTATTTCAGTCAATGAGGGCATTTATGTGCAAGAAAAACAAAACACCCTGCCCACACAGTTTATTTTTTGATGACTGAGCTCTTATCTCAGTTTGAATACTACTGGATTCAAGGTAAATATCCTTTCACTGAATCTTACCATCCACACAGTTAACTAAAGGATCCATTCCGTTACCAGCACTACAGACAATGCAGAGAGAAACTTGTTTCAAGGTCAGCCAAGAGGTGCTGCTGAATAATGTAGAGAAGGAGTTTTCTAACTTTTCTTGCCCAATGACCCCCACTCAGGTAAATCGGCTACCCAGGGACTCCCATTATACGTTAGCAAAAAATCATGTCTTGGGTAGATGTAATCAACATTTTAAAATAAATACATTTGGTAGACAGTTTCATTATTTGACCTCCCCACAGTTCATTGGAAGAGGAAATGTAAACTCTAACATGGTCTATCAGGTAAAACGGTAAAGGTATCTTGCGACATAGAGACAATTTTCACAGTTGTAAAGCACATTTTTCAAAAAGAGAAAATGTTATAGTTTTAAAGCTAATTTCCAGGAATTCCATACAGTTTGTCATGGAGCTGAGAGATGTTGCAGTTTTATAGCTAATTTCTTGCAATTTTATACATTTTGCCATGGCCCTCTGCTCAAACGTTAGAACAAAATCAAAGATGGTATTATACAACAAGATATATAGTTACATTTTCTGCATGCTCTCTATCTGGTTTTGGTCTTTTAAATTGACACTGAAAGAGTTTTTCATCCCAAAAATTACCACTTAGACTGCCCACATAAGAATTCTCTATAGAAGAAAAAAAGTGAAATTAGCTCCAATGACTGTAATCGCCTCTGTATTCAAGGGATAGTTTGAGATTTTGCATGAAGTCCTTTATCTACTTTCCCAGAGTAGGATGATCAGGAACAGCTAGCATGATAACTGTTCCTGTAGACTTCCCAATGCCATTTTATTTGTATTTGCAGAACCCCTGCAATACCGCCGCAGGCCCCAGTTTGAAAACCCTTGATGTAGAGCACTGCAAAGCACAAACAAGACAGATTGGAGGATCTTCCAGCTTTCCTGAGAGTGAAAGGTGGACTAGTAATCAAATGGGATGTTCTTGATTAATGTGCAACAACAGGATATATTTTTGTTTGATACCCACTCGCATATTGACTCCTAATAACTGATATGTTCATGACGCTGAGATATATTTTCAATCACATGCTTCTGGTGTAACAGGTGCAGCTGTCATTTCCCTGAATATGCTTCACATCCCAACTGATAAGGATTTGTGTAGACAGGGTGCATTGGAGGGATGGTTCTTCTGTCACTCTGAGGAATGATACATGTGAGAGGACCTGAATGTTGGTTATTTCCCAGAATACATTACTTAACAGATGGGTTCACTAGTTCCTCTTATACCATAGACATCACCATACCATAGTTACCCCAATCTACAGTCTACCATTTATTTACACCAATCAGGGCCACCCTGCTGACAGGAAACATAACCCACTGAGCACACAACATTGTTTCAATGGAATTTCTCAATGTATTGTGATGTGGAATCTACAGGGAAAATACATTGGATTTGCAAAAGCTTTGATAATTGTGATTGACTACAACCAACGTGCTATTGTGAGAATGATTATTGATAGATCTCTTAATAACTATTCCAATGGTAGGTTTAACAGAGCAAATTAAATGTAACTATACTTTAGTCATACATCATCAACAATCATCAATTGGCTTAAACAGCATTTGCAAAATCATCAACAGCTAGTTTCAATTCAACCCAGGGTTCAACTAAAAACAGACAATAAATATAGTTTCAAGCTGTGGTTGATTTCGAATGTAATCTTCAAGTTCATAATTTATAATTGATATGTTTCACATCTCCATCTAAACCAAAATTCAAAGTTGAAGAACAGGACTAAATCAAATCAAACTTTAAAATCACTTTAAATAAATGTTGATTTGATTTAGTCATATTCTTTAAATGTTGATATTTACAGTGATGTGAAAAAGTAATTGGCCCCTTTCTAATTTGCTCTACTTTTGCATATTTCTGATACTGAATGTTATCTGATCTTCAAACAAAACAATGTTAAATAAAGGGAACCTGAGTGAACAAATAACACAACAATTACATACTTATTCCATTTTAAAAAATTATGCAACACCCAATGCATCTGCGTTAAAAGGTAATTGACCCCTTTACAGTCAATAGCTGGTTGTGCCACCTTAAGCTGCAATGGCTCCAACCAAACACTTCTTGTAGTTGTTGATTAGTCGCCATGGAGGAATTTTGGACCACTTTTCCATGCAGAACTGCTTTAACTCAGCGACATTTGTGGGTTTCAAGCATGAACTGCTCATTTCAATTCCTGCCACAACATCTCAATAGGGATTAGGTCTGGACTGACTAGGTCATTCCAAAACTTCCAATTTGTTGCATTTCAGACATTTTCATGTAGACTTGATTGTGTGTTGTGGATCATTGTCTTGCTGCATGACCTAGCTGCTCTTCTGCTTCAGCACACAGACGGATTACCTGACAGTCTCCTGTAGAATTCTCTGATACAGAGCAGAATTCGTAGCTCCTTCAGTTATGCAAGTCGTCCAGGTCCTGAGGCAGCAAAGCATCCCCAAACCATCCCACTACCACCACCATGCTTGACAGTTGGTATGAGGTTCTTACTGTGAAATGCATTGTTTGGTTTTGACCAGCCAAAAAGTTGACTCAAGTTTGTCAAAAAGCATCTGGAAGCACCTGGATGATGATCAAGACTCATGGAAGAATGTTCTATGGACAGACAATTCAAACATATACCTTTTCGGGTTAAATGGGTCCTATTATGCCTGGTCACTTACACTCTATACTTTTAATGTTATCTCAACTGCAATCCTGGTCATTTGGTTGTGCTATTAGAAGAAGCACAGTGATAACACATTACATTTTTGTATAAATACAAAATATCTGACATTGTATTTACATTTGAACTTTGTTGTGCTTTTAAATGGTTGAAAGCGCAGTGATAGTACATTTACATAATGACAACTAATTTAAAAATCTTACAGTTTTTCCATTGGAATTTGGTTGTGCTTTTAGATGGTTGGAAGTGATAACACATTGGGAATTCAACATACTTCTGACTGTCTTTTTGAGAGGGTGAATAAAGGTTGAAATCTCATTGATCAACGTCAATCAAACATTACCCACATTTCCTTGTTGAAATTATTTGGTGTGCCCAGGGGGAAGCTACAGAGTGTGCCTTTATTCTCAGATGAAACTAGATCCAAATGAGTAATCCTATAACTAATGTCACTATGTGACAATTGACAATTATGTGCTGTTTTCCAAATGTTTGAGGGTGAGGAGGTCGTAACAGCTAAGGGGAGCTAAATGAAGGTGACCAAGCACACCATTATGCAAATGAACTTAGTTTGCCAATGAACATGGTTTCTTTCTGTCAATCCTTTGCGTAATGCTTAGCTTCCTTGGTCATATTTTCCTTGGTTATATTTTATCAGTGAAAAATATTACTCAGAATGTATTTAAAAATCTTTCATTTATGGCATCCGATGTATTTCATGGAATTTAATTGTGAGTGATACAATCATGCTAGTGACACACTAGCCTGACTAATTCATAACCATGACAACATGAGCAGCACTTCCCCAATCTGTCATGAAATTGTCAACAAATGAGCCTTCTTTATGGAAAGAATCCATCCCTTTGTTTTTACACTGCTGCTACTCGCTGTTCATTATCTATGCATAGTGACTTTACCCCTAGCTACATGTAAAAAAAATTACCTCAACTAACCTGTACCCACGCACATTGACTCGGTACCGGTACCCCATGTATATAGCCTCATTATTGTTGTTTTATTGTGTTACTTTTTAAAATATTTTTTACTTTATTTAGTAAATATTTTATTAACTCGGCATTGTTGGTTAAGGGCTTGTAATTATGCATTTGACGGTGAGGTCTACAGCGGTTGTATTCGGCGCATGTGACAAATACAATTTTATTTTATCCTCCCTCAAAGATTTCATATTCAACGTTATGCTGCCCTCTGTTGGACAAAGTATGAATGCGTAGTGGTAAATACAGGTCTCATGACTATTCATTCCTTGAGTAACAGGAACGATTTACCAGAGGTGTATGTATTCATTACGGAAACCGTTTACCGTTTAAGAACCAACAGAAGCTAAACAAGGGTTTCTGTTGGACAAATTCAGGTAGGTCCCTCCACATTTAGTCCCGTTTAAGAAACGTTTTGCAACAAAATCGGCGTAATGAATATGCACGGAAGAAGTTAGTTTGCTCTACTCCGGCTATATTGCTCATGTTGGTTTTGTCTCAGCTGTTTTTGCTGTTAGGAATTATTTCTAGGGGTGGTGCTTGATAACTCCTAAGGTCTTCTTGAAAACAGACATTTACTGATGAAATGTTGACAATAACAAGACACTTTCTATCCACTTACCTTTAAATTCAACAGCCAAGGTCGATAAGGCCTACCCTGAGGGAATTCAAAGCTGGAACTGCGTCGCAAGGCCCTGATGGATGTGTTGGGGAACAACATAATACACATCAACATCATGGAAATCAACAAGTGCATTTGTGTTCATTCCATTTACCAAGCACTGCCAATTGAATAGACTAGACAATAGCACAATACAACCAACTGTATTGTGTACCTGCTGTTTTTCAGTTGTCATGATGATGTAGACAAGTCTACTTGTTTTGACTAGCTAGTAACATTAGCATTTCATTACACCCGTTATAACATCTGCTAAACTGTGTACTAGACCAATAAACTTCGATTTAAATATGTTGGATTATATAATGGCCTTCCTTTTTCAAAGTTTGGCCTGAGATTGTTCTCTCTAACCCATAGAAATTGAATCGCATTCCAGTTCTGTTCTCCAAACTTCATTCCTCTCCAGTTATATCATCCTCCTGTATATATGCCTTGGACATAGAACGTGCATCAGAAACAAATACATCTTTAAAATAATTTATTCAAGAAACATTGATGCTGAGGTTAAATGTCCATGATCAACATAGAAAATATGTACATAGAGAGCCATTGGTACAAAGGACAGAAAGTCTGTCTAGAATAGTGTGCTGAGTAGAGAGAAAGCAGTGATACTATTCAATATATCTCAATGAAAGTTCCAGACTGTTCATTAGTTGGGCTCAGTGATACTGGACATTAGAGTTCTGCTGGAGGGTTCCATCGATGTAGCACAGTTGCTAGTTGATTACTGGTGGTAGCAGTTTGGGCTCAGACACTGGTCTGGGTTTATGATAGGCTGCAGGAAGACTGCTTGGAGGACTCTCTCTCCTATGATAGAAAGTAAGATATTAGTACAGGCAAAAGTCAATTTAATTCAAGACAAAGAATCATTAGTGAGAGGCTTGTCTCACCATTTACGGTAAATATTCAACACGGGGAGAGAAAAAAAAGTATAATTTAATAGGTCCATCAGATAAAATACACATTAAGTAGTACTTCAAAGTGTCATTCATTTTCTCCGTAGCTGATCTTTAAATGCACCCAGTGACGATGATGAAGGAATATAGGGGACGCCATGGAGACAATGTACCTAGGTGAGGTCCTGTCCTGTTAGCATGCTACTGATGCCTAAGTTTTCTGGATACCTGTTGTCTCCGCTGCTGGCGTCTGTACTCTTCTTCACTAGCAGCAAGGGCCTGAGCCAGAGCCAGATCCTCCTGCTCCTGAGGGCTGAGACAGACACTTCTATGTCACACAGAGGAATGCATCATCATCACACTGCAGAGAGCATGCAAGAGGAACAACGACACACTCACCAGAAAGGGTGGCTAACAGACACACACACATACAGTCAGTCACAGGTCTGAGGAGCAGCAACACACATCATGAGATGAGGAAAACTGAACTGTGGGCACCACTGTACTTAATTTATGAAGTCATGGGCAAGAAAGATGGGCTAAAACAGTGGAATGTCAAACCTATTAATATTGTGTTTTCCTAGAGTAACCAAATAGCCTGCATTTCAGCTAGAACAAACACATAGCAATAAGAGCTAGTGAAGAAAAACAATAGGTAACTGGGTTGTGTTGATGGCATCTGGACATGATTACAGCCTATATTATGTGTGGGTGATGCTGGATTATGGGATTTAATGGGGATTGTTTATTACCTGAGCGTTGGCTGTTGGACTGTGCTGCGAGCCGACTCAGCCAAGGACATCTCCAGCGCTCTTTGTAAGGCCTGCTCCTCAGTCTACAATCATACCATGCAGATAAATACTTACAGGATGTTTATTATTTTCTTCTTGGAATCTCAATGAATAAACAGGAGCAGACTAAAGAATCTCAATGAATAAACAGGAGCAGACTAAAGAATCTCAATGAATAAACAGCAGGCTATAGAATCTCAATGAATAAAACAGGAGCAGACTTTAGAATCTCAATGAATAAAACAGGAGCAGACTTTAGAATCTCAATGAATAAACAGGAGCAGACTAAAGAATCTCAATGAATAAAACAGGAGCAGACTTTAGAATCTCAATGAATAAACAGGAGCAGACTAAAGAATCTCAATGAATAAACAGCAGGCTATATAATCTCAATGAATAAAACAGGAGCAGACTTTAGAATCTCAATGAATAAAACAGGAGCAGACTTTAGAATCTCAATGAATAAACAGGAGCAGACTAAAGAATCTCAATGAATAAACAGGAGCAGGCTATAGAATCTCAATGAATAAACAGGAGCAGACTAAAGAATCTCAATGAATAAACAGGAGCAGACTAAATAATCTCAATGAATAAACAGGAGCAGGCTATAGAATCTCAATGAATAAACAGGAGCAGACTAAATAATCTCAATAAATGAACTGGAATTATTCAGAGAAGAGAGTTTACAGTAGTTTCAATCAAGTGGTGTAAGAGTGTTAAGCATACCAGGCCAGCCTGAAAGGATGCCGAAGCAGGTACTACATTCTGTGCTGGAGGGGGCCGCATGGCCGGAGCTGGACTATAAATGGCCTGAGCACTGCTGTGATAGAATCAAAAACAATAATGCTCAGTGCGGTTATAGAGTCAACTCAACAAAAGCACAGCGGTAACAGGTAAGAGCAGTTCTGTGAAGGAAAAAAAATGTCACATCCTTTCCATGTGTTAGTATATTTCACTGACAATAAAAAACAACATGTCAATTCATCCATCCCATGTGTTTTAGTGAGAATATGCCTCATGAATTTAGAGAACAAACTGTGCTTGCCAATATCACTTGTTAATTTATGTAAGCTTCATGTGGTTCTTCAGCGTGGCGTTTCGAAAATCAATATGAGGATCCTCACCGACTACTTTGGGTCCTAGCATTCCCATTAGAAACAGGCCTAGAACTTCCTCTACTGCCTGAAGTGGAGGCACTGCTAGAGGATGCTCCTTGGGACCGCATGAAAGCAGCGAATCTGAAAGAAATCCAATGTAATCATCATTATACCGCAAAAGCTCGCAATGTGCACCACAATCAATAAATGGCATCAGGTGGAGGGAAATATTTACCCAGATTTGGAGACTGGTTTGTCTTCAGGCTTACAGTCATGGTCTAGTGGATGTCGGTGTTTAAGACAATAATTAATGTGGCACTGGTCACATGTCACTCGGATCATTTCTTTCTGCTTGCAGCCTCCTTTCGAGCATTTGTTTGTAAATATCTACAATAAAAAAAGGTTGGTTAGCTTAGATTAGGCATAGCTACTTCACTTTAACCATGGGCAGTTTGTGTAAATGGTCCTGTAGAGAAGCCTATCAACCATACCTTTCTCTTGTTCTGAGCAGGGTCCGACTGGCAATCGCGATCAATGTGCTCCCCAACCTTGATGTCTGGCATTTCCCCTCTCTTGATGGGGATCGGGGTGTTGCACAGAGGACACACGGGGACCTGGATATCCTGGGGACAGAATCAAGCAGAGCTGTATTAAAGCTCTGTTTGGATCAATAGATAACATACAGACAACTAATAAGGTTGAACAGCATACATTCATTTCTACATACTAACTGCACTTTACAGGAACTTTGCTTTAATTATAACATACAATGCTGCTAATTTATTTAAAATTTACCTTCTTGTAGGATGACATGCATTTGTGATTTGCATAGGTTATGTGGTCTTTACAAAAAATCTCTTCACAGGCATCACATCTCAATGGTAGGAAATCTGTCAGATATAAGAAATATGTCAAGGTGTTTATTCCATATGAATTTAGATAAATGAAATTCTCACTATCACTCTTCAATCATGATAATGGGTAGTGCAGCCCATGACAATTGGTTATGGAGGACTGGACTTAAACCACAACTATTGACAGATACCAAAGCCATTCTAGAAAGGACAGGAAGGGAACACAAACAGGCTCTGTATTGGCAGGGTCCCAGGGGCACTGAGGTAGTAAATGGAGATAGCATTTTATAACAAACCACTCACCCAGATGCTTGCAGGAGTTTTCAGAGCAATGCTCGCCTAGATCTGGAAACTCCATGGCACTATGGTGATACACCCTTCAATTGAAAGATACATAGATAAGATAAGATCATCCATAAACAATGTTTGTTTACCTGTGACAGGTTATCTAAATAAACTAACTTACTCTGCGTCACTTCGTTTTTTAAGAACAGTAGATTCAGCATATCAATTTTAGGCTATTTAAAAAGTCCCTTTATTTACGTGCTTCCCTTTCAACTAACGTTAGTTACACTTATGTAACAGGCTTATTATATACGTGTACAGTCATTGGAAGAATGTCCACTGACAGGTAGTTAGCTAACGTTAGCTACCCATCTAGATGTAGGTAGCTAGGACTTCCTATGATAACGAATGCTGAATCATGCCATCGCTTCTTGCTACCTACAATTTGCCATTTTGACTAATGTTAGCTAACTAGCTAAGTTATTATGGGGTATCTAGCAGCAGTCTACCTCTTTACTAGCCGCCAGCTAGCTAGCTAGTAGCTAGGCCAGCTCCTCCCTGTACAATCGCTCGAGGACATAAATGCAATTACCTAGCAGATCATTGTTAGTATTGTCTGTGTTTAAGCTACCTAACGTTAACTAGTGAGTTATTTATGGAATACCATTGATGAGCATGTTCCTGGTTTACAGGCCAACAACAACTAAATGATGCTAGCTTGCTTGCTTGCTGATAAGCTAACGTTGTTAACTAACATCCTAGACAACTACTGTAACGTTAACATTACGTCGTTACTGATAGTTAACTAACGTTTAAGTTACTCATTTAACTTTACTTTAATTCGAAACGGATAATATTTATCAAAAATATATTTGGGACAATTGTTTACCATCACGAACGTTAGCTAGATAGCTAACACTTAAGAGAATATGGATTGGAGACACCCTTCCTGCCTTGACGTTGCCTTGGTTTGGTTGGCTGACTAGCTAGCTAGATACGATAACTAACGGCAAACCATATTACATTGAAAAATACATGCAACAATAGGCGACTCCTCTCACTTACCCAGAGACTTGGTTCAACGAGACAGCTCTATTTGATTATTCTTCCCCCTCTTGCTTTGAAATTAACGTTAAACTTTGAGGAAGCGAGTGTCTAGCAAGCTCTCTTGACAGCCAGCTACATCGAAGCGTCACTGACGCTGTTGTTTTTACGCCCCTCCTCACGGTTGTACTAGCTAGGGAGCTCCAGAATGTACCACACGAGGCAGGGATGGAGCGTTGTTTTGATCAATCACAGTGACACAGCGTTGTTGAGAACTGTCCATGATGCTGGATTTTACGAAACGTCTAATTGAGACGTGTTTGGGTTGTCTCAAACCAGCACCACAGACAGCTCTCAATAATCCCGTGTCACTGTGACTAAATATGAAGGTGACTAGCTAGTCTCTCGCCAGACTAGTTCAGAAAGGCCATGTCAGAATGAATCACATTTCTGTAATCATGGTAGGTCTATAACTAGGGTATAATAAAGCACACAAAATAAGCAGAATGATGCTAGTTGAGATTTTGGATAGTTATCACCTTCCAACGTTGTTTTCTGTTTGATATTGTATTTGTTTACTTGCTGAATAACAGATGTGTTATTCACAGAGCACATATCTTTGTTTCACAAGTAAATGTGCCCTTCTATTAATCAGCACAATATAGGCTATAGGTGATTCATTCATGCTGATGAAATGGCCCATATATGGGCTAGGCACGTTTGTGTACACTGGAAGCAATTGTGAGTCTAAAGAGGAACATGTGCAATACTGCAGTCAATGTAATGGCATATCATTACCAGATGATGGCAGCAGAGCTCTTTCAGACGTCTATACGGTCTTCAACATCTGGTTGTTTATTACTGGCCACATTGTGCTTTTGTATTGTGGCAGTCCCATTAATAGACTCTCTAATCTCATGTTTCATGCATACATTAACAGAAGGGTAACTGCAGAGGAAAGTTGTCATTGCAAAGATAAAGTTACAATATATATGTACAGAAGTGTCACTGGGGGAGTTAGTGAGGGTGGGCCTACCTAGTCAGTTTCAGATTTTGAAAGTATGAAGTTGTAGACACTTTCGACATGAGTATGAAAAACACATAGATAGCGATTGTTAATGATTATGTTACTAGAAACAAAGCCTAACTCAAAGCAGCAACTCCCTGTTGAAGAGGCACTGGAATCCACATAAACACACACCATAGCAGGACCAACCCCATCACCAAGAGGTCAAATAGCTGGAAATAGTAGTTCTATAGTAGAATCAACCCACAAAATGGACTATTCTCATTATGCAACAGTACAGTGTTATGATCAAAGGCTGGGAGAAGTGATCACAGAGGCACTCCTCTAGATTATTCCCCTGTAGTGTAGCACCTGGCTCATAAACGGCTAATTCTGCTGCCAGATGGCATCGCTTGCTGAACACCTGGTTCATCATAGGGATTCCTCTCCCTTTGCTCACACTATATCTGCTCGAATTATATGTGCCCCCCCTCCAGTTTGTCCTCATGGTGAGGACACCTCTCAATCTCCTTGGTTATACTTTGTTCTGGACAATCTCAGGATGCCACTGTTTCTTAGGTGAGAGCTATAGCACAACTAGCCCTGCTACAGTATCCTAAAGCCTATTCAATGTAAAATATAAAAATAAACTCTGTAGTTTCTCTCAAATGTCGTTTTTTTCTAGAATGAGTGACCACAATAAAACATGTTCTAAACCAGTTACGTAAACCAGTTACTTAAACCAGTTACTAAAACCATTATTATTAAACCATCACAGTTAAGTAACTTTCTACTCATTTGAATTTCTCTTTCAAAAAAGTTTCATAATTGCATTGGTGAAATATGATCTTAATCAGATGGATGATCCAAACTTCAAATGCATATAATCCGTTGATTCTAAATCCAATCCTTGCAAGTCTCCTCCATTTGATATCTAATCCAGTTTTTAAAAATTTCAATGAGGCAAGATACAAGTCATTTGAATATCATTAACCTTCATAACGACTCAACTAGCTTCTTGTGCTTTTCAGGGACAGAATGCCTTTTTTATTCGATAGGTGTGCGTTTAGAAGAACTGAATAACGATTTGGTTGATTTATTTATCCTGCTATAAAAACGCCTGAGCATCCAGACAAATACAAGATTGGTGGTGTTGCTAAATTGGATGGTAATTGCCATCATGACAAATTAGGAGGCAGAAACCCGCCTTATTGTTTTCTATTATAAAATAGTATTATTCTTGGTTAATAATCCTTTTATGCGAGATTCAATTCCGATAGGCTGCCTACATGGTGATTGTCCCTAATAATCCATGCATCTGAGAGGCCTATTGGCTGGCCATATCTGTATTGTTTTCGATCAAAAACACAATTAAGCATGAACACGGTCTTTAATGTCAAATATTGATCACAATTCGGTTTCATTATTACAACTATATAGAACTCTCCAAGCATGTAGAACATTCTTTGACTTTTTCTCCAACCAATGATAGCAATTCAAATCGATATTTTAAATGCGTAAATACTTTGGGTCCATTATCATGTCAATTTATTATCAAGTTCTGTGAGCCTGATTTAGTATAGACATGGCCTGTTTAACATTGTGAGATTATTCACAGATTTCATGGTGTATTAACAGATATATTATAGAAT